>NW_017308397.1:92853-151021 GCF_000935625.1 Nanorana parkeri | reverse complement strand
CCACAACACATCAAAACTAAAATGTTTCCGCTGCTAAATTGGCAAATGAGGGTTCCACATACAGTATAAGACTAAATCCCCTGTGTCCCCTCAACCTAGTGTGGGTACGGAGCCAGCCAGGATTACGATTTGATGAGCAGCCCCACCTCCTCCCCTGCATAGTTCTTCCTTAGCCGTTATACTCCATCCCCCCAGGCCTATTTATATGTATAGTTGCTACTCAGAGCAGCACATTCTACATTCTCAAAATATTCCTGCGAGGAGGAGAGGGAAAGAGAGGGTAAAAGGAAGGGGAGAAGAAATCCTCATTCTCTCCTCTCCTCCCCCCCCCCCCCCCTCTCTTTCCTTCTTATTATAAATAATATCCCCCCCCCCCCCCCCCCCCCCCCCCCCCCCCCCCCCCCCCCTCTCCCCCCCCCCCCCCCCCCCCCCCCATTCACTTCATGCTAATATACAGTATACCAATGATTAATACTTATTGCATATACTCTCTCCCCTCTGGGGTTCTCCCTTTCACATTCTAGCTGTAAGTAGCCTCTTCCTAATCATATTCTACTTTGTTCTTGTTTTCTGCCACTTATGGTTCGGATTTATCTTCAGTTTCGGCACAGAGTCCAACCGTCCTGGCAACTCTGGGGGGGTGATTTCCAATTTACTTTCAGAACTCCATTAGTTCCTCCGGAAAGCGCAGCACTGCTGACCTGCCTTCTCTGGATGCAATAAGGCATGCCAGAAACCCCCATCTATATTGTATATGTTGATCTTGTAGCACCTGTACCAATGGTTTGAGGGCCCTCCTGCGTGCCAAAGTCTCGGGTGCCAGATCCAGAAATGTCAGTATTTTAACACCATTGATCTCCAGCTCTACTGCATTTCTCAAACATTCCATGATTTGAACTTTATCTGCGTAATAATGAAACCATACGATAACATCTCGTGGACTCTCTCCTCCCATTGTTCTTGGATGCAAATGTTTTAACAGAGCATTACAAGTCTCTCTGATCTTATCCACTAATTCCCGGTCTCCTACTGTTTCAGGAATACCCGGATTCTTAAATTGTTCTGACTATTTCTATATTCTTGATCTGCTATCTTATATAGTGCCATTCTAGTGGATATTACAGCGGCTCTGTTCTGCTCTTGTAACTCCTTGATAGCTTTCGCATGCTGATCTAAACGTTCCTCCGTCTCCTCTACCCTTTTTAACACATGGGGTAGTTCAGATTTAATTGTAGTCAGATCTGACTTTATTGAGTCCCCCATTTGTCTCAACATAATTATTAGTTCAGTGGGATTATTAGTTCAGTGGGTGGGTATTAGTTTTGTGGGTAGGGATTGTGCTAAAGTATGCAGAGATATTTCTGTACCTTGATGCGAATCTTCAGAGGTCCCCGACATCGCTGGTTTGGTCATTTGTTGCACCCGCCGTCTGGTCTCCGCAATGCTCCGCAACCGGAACTCCGTCAATCTCTTGTGCGGCGTCACGGCCATCCCGTCCATGTAGCGTAGGTTCCGGAGCCCATAGGCGTCTAATCGTGCCCGTCCTGTGAGCCTTAGAAGATGCTCTCTTTTGCACTTTCTTCCCCCCCATACTGCCGGTTCAAAGTGTAGGCTGCTTTCCAGTTCAGCTATTTTGGCCTAGATTGTTCACTTCTCCTGCCTTCTCCAAACTCTTCACCCTTTTGTGAATAGACCCCTAAGTATCAAAACCCCTGTAAATAAAAAATATCCCCTTAGTGCCCCCTAGTTTTAAAAAGAAATACAATGTAAAAAGTTTGTAAAAATGTTTAAAATAAAAAGTTTAATAAAAATATGTTTAATTAAAAAAAAAGGAGGCTATTAAAGATGGGAGAAAAACATACCACATTCTAAAATTGTTCAACACTAAAATTGTATTTCACTCCTTTTATTTTGTGACCTATAACTCCCAAAATAAACTGAAATCCCAGACATATGATATATCCTATAAATCAGGACAAATAAAATAATTTTGTCCTTTAAAAACGGTGTATAATATGTGTACGTGTGACACATGAAGAAGATGGAAATAAACAAATGGCAAAATTGCTCCGATCCCTAGAATCAAAATATATATATATTTTTTATTTTTTTTTAAATCTTTATTGACTGAGAAAAAAGTCATATAAAAAAAAAAAACATTGTATGTGGTTACAGAGTATGGGCATAGATTCCACAGAACTCGTAATAAAACGTATTACTCCGCATCAAGGTAACATAACCCGACTGAAAAATAAAACACATCCGAATAATCATGCTTAGTACAGCTAAACAGCTTAGTACAGTCGTAGGTGCGTCAACCGTCCCATTCAGCCGGAACAATTCTGTACATTAAGGCTCTACGACTAAGTACTATTCTCGAGAGAAGACAATGTCTCTTGGTTGAAGAAAAGGTAATAGCAGAAAAAAGTGGGACAGGGTGCAGAGAGGGTGCAGAGGGTCGGGTCCCGGCCGGGTCCCACGACATCCACCAGGGTCTAGGCGCCCACAAAAGTCAAGCGCCCCCTTAGTTATTCCCGGGGCTTACAGACCCTCCAGGTTTTCATGGCAACCCCTGGGACAGGGTCCCGGTCAAACCGGCTTGTGAAGGTGGAGGGGAGTCCCGGGCAGAGATTCTATAGCACAGCCATGGGCTCCAGGTGGCATTCAAAATATATTTTATAAAGCTGTCACTAAGGGGTTAATGAACGACCTTGTTCACAATGCATTCTGAAATGGTGTCCACCTTTCACTACCTCACCCTAATGCTTTTTTGCTGTCTACTTCCAAAGCGGGATTGGATATACAGTATCTGTGGTGAAAAATCTAAAAAAGTTGAACAAGTTATTAGAATGTATGGAGAACATTTATACAGTTCACAAGACCCTGCTAAAAGAAGTATTCATGATCAGTTTGGATTTAACCCTTTCACTGCCAAACCTTGCGGAACACTTTAAATCTCAGCTGGTCAGAACCTTTTTGCAATTTTTCACGGTTTGTTTTTTTGTTTTCTTCTCAACTGCATTTTTTAGAGTTTGTAAAAGACCCCCCAAACCATATATTTTCTGAAAGCACAGGTCCATTAGAATAAAAAGATGGTGCTACTAATTTTGTAGGTCTTGGGATAATTGTGCAAATGTTTATCAAATCAATATTAAACCAATAAAAATACACAATTAAATTGATAAAAGTATTCATGCACACAAAAAACACTTCCCAAACTAAATCTAAAAGATAAAACTATTCAGTTAATAAATAACAAATATGTGTAAATTTTAAATTGCGCAACGGTAGAACAATGAAGGAACACAAAACTGTAAATAAGCAACTTATGTTAGAAATCATTGTACACCTTGTTGGTGTGTGTGCTGTGATAAAATGATGCAGCCATACATTTAATCGCAACACAACATATCACATTCATTATCACAGGTATAAGTATCACAAAAAAAGTATCACACAAAAACATTAATTCAACTGGCACATGGCCCCGAAACATTGGCTTTTTTCATTGTGACGATTTGTCCAAATAAATGGACATATTGAATGATATCATTGAGTGCTGGTGATTCCTGTTTTCTACCTTGTGTCTGCACGGCGCCATCCGTGGTCATCACTGCAAGCACCATTTTTACATAGGCCGGGAGCTTCCTATTCATTCAGACACTGGAGATAGTAAATATTTACTATCAACCAATCATGAATGGATAGAAGCCCCTATAGTGAGCTGCTTCTACTCATTCAAAAACTCATGAATGAACAGGAAGTAATGTAAATAACTTCCTGTTCATTCATAACTGGGGACACATACCCAGATAGCAAGCAATTGAGCTGCAAGTTTGAAAATGAAAATTGTTGCAAAATTACAGCAAGTCTGCATTGCAAGTCTCCAGACCAGCGAGCTTGCAGCGCTCTTGCTACGACCTGCAGGACTCTTGCTGTAGACTTGCCAAGCAAATTTGCTTCAAATTCAAAAAGTGTCAACTAGAACTTGTGTTGCAAGTGCTCTGCAAGTCTACAACTTCCAGGAATGTGTGCAGCAAGTTAACAAGAATTACAATTTAATCCTGCCACAAGTTTGTGGCAAGTTATCCTTGCTATCTGGGTAGTATGACCCCAGTTGTTTACAAACATTGTAATGACCAGCAATCATTCCAGTGTTTGTTCTGCAAACAGAGGATCGGTAAATATTACAGATATTTACCGATCTTCCGCTCTCCACCCTGAGCTGCTCTGCCACGCACAGAGCCACGCAGCCATCTGGCATATAACAGCCAGTGGCTCTGCTCTCCTCCCCAACCGGCATCCTGAGTTTGACAGCGCTCCCTCCTGCCCCCCCCCCCACCGGCTTCAGCATTCTTCTTCTCCTCGGATCTCCGCTGCCTCTGCCCATACAGGCAGGGGAGAGCAGCGGGGATCCGAAGAGAAAAGGATTGGAGCATGGAGCAGCTCTGGGAGGGCAGGATAAGCTGTCAGTAGTGCGGTAGCGGCGGGGGAGGGGAGGATTTTTATGAATAGCTGTAATCAGCAACTTGTTAGCTGCTGATGACAGCTATTAATTTGCAGGGGACTGTCAGAAAAAAGCCTTCTGATATACAGTATGCTAAAGTGACCATGAACTTGTAGTAGTAGGGTGAAAGCCACCAGCTGGGTACGTAAGGCTTATTGACGGGGCCAGCTGGAAGCGGTTGTGTTCCGGCAGGGAAAGGGTTAAAGGATGCTTACTTGCATGTCCTGATTTATCAGGCACATCAGAAGTGCTGACAAAACAGGAGATTGGCCTTCTGAGCACTATGTTTTGATCTCTTGGCAGCCCTGGGAGTTCAACACGCTTGTAGCATTGATGGATAAATCTGCTCTATTTTTTTCATTCAGCCTGCGGGTTGAACAAACAAAAAAAATAGAGCACTATGGCCAGTTGTAAACTGTGCCTCCTCCTCATAGTTATTTGTTTTTCCTCTCAGGTTGCTGCCCTAGAGATTGTTTGGGAAAATTCTCAGTTAGGCCTACTAGTAACTGTGTTTCTAGGAATATTCCAGGACCTACTTTAATTCCAAGCCTACATTTATTTTGTGACTAGCTTGTTTGATGGAAGTTTTCCCTTGTGTACTGGTGAAGGTAGTCTTCTCAACTGAAGGATGAGGTGGGTGGGAGAGGTTTTTTCACTGTTTCTCACTGTTTGTCCTTTAGAAGAAGGGAGTCAGTCATCTCTGTCCTTGCCAAATTCCTAGAAACACAGTTAATGGCAAGTCTAAATGGGAATGTTTGCCAAGTTTTACCAGGTGGACATTCAGGCTCTCTGCAGATTCTTGCTTTGGCCACAAGGTTCTTTAGGTGGGCTCCTTCTTTTTTGGTTCCCTGTGGGGTTAGCTATTTTTTTCTTGGGCATGTTGGTCAAATCTTTGCTTTTAACCCCTTCATGACTGAGCTAGTTTTCAGTTTCTTTTCATAAATGACTGCCACACTTTTTACATTTTTGCTGTGTGATTCTTTCACGGCAGTAATATAATTTCTTACTAAATGTACCCACACATATTATACATTGTTTTTTAGAGGACAGATAGGGCTACATAATTATATCAAACTTTGAATTATATATTTATTTTCACTTTCAATATTCACTTTGAATAAAAAAAATAGGTAAAATTGTAAAGAAAAAACTTTTTTCACAAGTTTTGATTATTATTATTTTTTTAGAATTTTTTTATAATAAATATAGTATAAAAATATATCTATATATAATTTTCATTTTCCTAAATTTTTTTACACATTTTTTTTTTACACTGTGTAAAAAAAAAGTGTAAAACATTTTCTTTTTTATTTTGTCAGTTAGTATCAAGCAGTCACTATGACTGCTTGATAAATTAACTTGTATTAATTCATTCATTACCATTAATGAATGGTAACCGCTGAGAATCAGCGGTTACCGGCATTACAGAGCCTTAAATAACTCGTCACATACAGTGTACGTGGCCAGTCATATAGGCACTTACTGTACATTAGAGGCATTGGGTTACTGCTGACAAGTATGGTTGTACTTTGTAGTGTTAGAAATTTCTTCAACATAATGTTAGTCGGTTGACCCAAATTAAGATATCAATATTGCGCTTGCAAAAGCATGGACACACATACACAACATATGTATAAAACACAATTTATCTGTTAATAACCATGGGTAAGAGTTTTTGAAGAAAGTGGATGAGTCCTTGGTTACATACTATAACAGTTACATAACGCAAAAGAAGGTAAGTCAGTTGGCATGGTTGGGAAAGCGTTGAGATGCTGTTTTCATCAAAACCACACACACATTCCAGCTTGGCTTTTTGTTCCAGCTGTTCTTGAAGTACCTGTTAGCTTTGCCTGTGTCCGCTGCAAGAAAAACATGTCATATAAACAATATAAAATGGAGGTTATGCATATAATTGCTGCACTTTAGTGTAAGCCAAAGCTCATTTGCCATTCAGTAGGCATGACCTGATGCAAATGACCATTCATAATAAATTTAGGGATGCACCAATATAATTTTTTCCAGACCGAGTACCCGCCGATACCTATTACCAATACCTTTTCTTTTCTAGTGTCATGTGACAGTTTTTCTAAAACAATACAGACCAATACATTTCAGGACAGTGGTAGAGCGCCAGAGCCCGGTCGTAGCTGCAACCCTGGTAGTTCTTCCACTGACTCCAAACTATAGAGGGACTACAAATCCCAGCAATACATTATACAGCAATGCAGAATAATACAGTCAGCTATAGAGGACTACAAATCCCTGCAGTCCATTGCCATGGTGCCATAGCTGAGATGAGGTGCAATGCTCTGCAGTCAGATAACATGGTGCTGTGGCTGGGATTAGGAGGAATGATCTGCAGTCAGATAACATTGTACCGTGGCAGGGATGAGGAGGAATGCTCTGGAGTCAGATAACATTGTACCATGGCTGGGATGAGGAGGAATGATCTGTAATCAGATAACATTAAAGCTGGGATGAGGAGGAATGTTCTGCAGTCAGATAACGTTGTACCGTGGCTGGGATGAGAAGGAATGATCTGCAGTCAAAATTAAATTATTTAAAATGGGTGGGAAGAGATAATACACAAATGACCTTCTAGGCATGTAAATCATTGCATTCACAGTATAGTAAAAACAGATGGCCCTTGCCCGAAGCTTCACCTGTCTGTTCCTTTAGCTGCTGCTTTGTTTTTTTGGTCAAGCTTCCTACAGATGTGAAAGCGCCAAGATGTGGTGCTACTTCAGTTCTGCTCTGACTGACAAAGTTACACTTAGCAGAGTGGAACCAGAGATAAATGCCAGTGAACTGTAAAAATTGCGCTGATTATTTGAAGTCTGAGTTAAAAAAAAATAGGCAATTTCCAGATCTAATCGTGAGAAATTGATGAATGGTTTACTTTTATTTCACTCATGCCTCTACATATGAGATTTTAGTCACATGATCTTGGTGAAAATATAAACAATTGGACAACAATCTTTGGACACTACTAGCTGAATCTTTTTCACAGGAAACTGCGCTCAGACAGGTTGGAAAACCTAATTTTCCAAACTCCAAAGGGTAATTAAAGACATTCTCCCAAGGCAACCGTTCATGTTTTAGATCCAGAGGCACACTTTCTATGAAGTAATGTGAGCACTTCACCTCAGGTGGCATACCATTGGTGCACTGCGGGGATGACATGAACACTCAGTAGCTGATTCCCAGTACTAAATGAGTTCCAGAATCAGGCAATGCTTCTGTCAGCATCATAGGGAGGCATTGTAGATCAATGCCTCCCCTGATTAAGAGCGCCTACAAACCTGCTATCAATACAGGTGTCCAATGGGAAAGTGAAGTTCTGCTCTTTGTGATTTTTAGGGAATTGGACACATATGGTGAGCGCTTAAGGACCAGTCTTGAAGCAATTCAAGATTGTCACAAATACTTCATATGACTGTCACAGGCTCACTAAGCCTCCTTGGCTGATTCCCATTCATTTCCTGGCCATCCATTTCTATATCGACCTCTTCAGTCTCTTTTGCTGGTTGTGTCCTCACAATCTCTACTGTCACGCTCTGCTACCTGATCAGCAGTCTCACTTGTGATACCCTCCACACTAGTGTTCTCATAATTGCTCCTGGCAAGCATCCCACTATGATCTGAAGTTGCCTCATAGTTGTCATCAATAAACTCACTAGCGGTTTTCCCACTAACACATTCAGTTCTTGTATCGTTGCTTATAGCAACCAATTCACTATTAGTTATGACATCAGTATTGGTTTCCCATAATGGACCAATCTCACAGTTTTCAACCTTCTCACAAATAATGTCTTGGTCGGACAGAGCTGTGTCTGCAGAGGACTCGGATACCATGGGGCAACCTCGCAGAACATCATCTTCACTGGCAACTGCTCTGACCGCTGACCTTCATTATATGCGAACACATCATCATCACAGATAATGTCATTACAGACCATATCTGATGGAGGACCACATGCCTCAGCACTATCAGCTTACATTAACCTCTTCCTTCGGTTCAACTTGGTTTTGAAGTACATCAGTTGTGTTTATTTCTGGGGTCTCATACAAGAGTTCTGCTGTTCTGTCGCTTTTACTGGGCCCTTCCGTCTGGTGAGGAA
Source organism: Nanorana parkeri (assembly GCF_000935625.1). Classification (NCBI taxonomy): domain Eukaryota; kingdom Metazoa; phylum Chordata; class Amphibia; order Anura; family Dicroglossidae; genus Nanorana; species Nanorana parkeri. The sequence goes on along the minus strand of NW_017308397.1, from coordinate 142,393 downwards.
AATCAGCTGCTAGTGCATGCACACCATCTTCTATAAGCTGATTAACAGCTCCTCTGTCTTGAACAGTAGAAATAGTATTCACCCCATTACTACCAACAGAGACCCCTTTTATTATAGCCAATAACTGTTTGGCAAAACTGTCCCATTCTATGTCGTCTGCATTCTTCTCCAAGGTACCCTGCAAAGTCAGGTCCATACCCGAGGAAGACACAGACATAGCAGGCTGGTTTATAATTTTTCCCTCAAAATGAGCCAGCGACTCTGCAATTAACCCCCACATATCTTTATTGTGAGCCAATTCCCCCTGAGCATGGTCACTCAATACCTCCACATTGGGACCCTTCAGGCCGGTACCATAATTATCTCGGGGAAACTTTGACATGAACTTATCAGGCCCCATTGAGGTTTCCAAAGATATTTCTGTTGCACACCTAGTTGCTACTAGAGACCACACATTGTCACCATGACTACTGTATAGCACATCAGAACAGGTACTATTAACACTTTGGAAATGTCCCAGCTCAGTATTGTTATCCTTCCCATTAGCCATAAGCTTCAAACCAACATTTGCATTGGAAGGAAATATCACATCACATGCGTTTTTAACTCTTGCCTCTCCACTACACAACACATGACATAGAGGCAAGTCTCTCTCTGAATGTCCTGAGGGCTGCTCAACTGACATTACTCCCTCCTCACACACAGGCTTACAGTCAGTCTCTTTGACTATAGCATTATCAATTTTAGTAGACAGTTTATACAAGTCAGCTTTAGCAACCCTCGCAGGAACTGTGGTTGTCCTCACTTGAGAGCGCTGGGTTAGTGTCAACATTGTCCACTTATCTCTGACACCCCTTGCAGGCTCTCTTCTCCACTTTGCCAGGGGCAACTGCAGTCACATTATTAACAGAACCAGGGCTTGCAGGCTCCCTCTCATGCCCGCCAGGATCTTCAGGGGTACCCCATAACACAGGGCATGTTGCAATGTAATTACTTCCGCCGGCACCTGCCTCCCGAGCCACCACACAAACCACCGCTCTGCCTCCCGAGCCTACTGACAGTAAGCCGACATCACACAGCGCTTCAGACATACAGTGCCCCTGACCACAGCGGCTCAGCCTGGCCAGCTGAGTCCGTGCAAGAGTCTGTTGTCCCTCCGTTCGCAGCGCTCGGTGACAGAGGCAGATCACTCACCAGAATACTGGACCCTCCAGGGCTGTATTCACCTAGACACCAAACCGGACGTCTTCCCGCAGATGACTTCTTAAATGTGAGTCCTCCGGTATATTTCAACACAGTTGTAGCGCTCTCAATACATTCTTTATAATGTTGTGGGGTCCACCACAGCTGTCTCCCTGCCTGGAGTCACCATATTATGTCACCACATGTCACTAGGGCTCCAGCTAACAATTATTTTAAAAATGGATTAGTTAGCCTATTATTAAGTTCAATTAATCGGTTAATCAGATATACATAGTAACAACTAAAAAAAAAATGGCTCCAGTGATGGAATTCCAAATTGTATTGAGATTGTAGTCTATCACGGGAGTAAGCTTGGAGCGGTGACTACTTTACAACACACACAGGGACAATGGGGAACAAAAGTAGATATTGTCACAATGTTTATACTGCTCTGATATACAGTCTTCTGTTTATGGAAACAAATAAGGATCTATAATTAAGGAGATTCCCAACGTATTTTCATAAATCAAAATTTACACGAGTTCTTTCATTTGCGCTGACTTTAACCTCTTGCCGTCCGCCCGTTAAGAAAAAACGGATGGAAGGCAGACTCGCACCAGCGGGTTGCCGTCGCCAGACGGCATTTTTTTCCTGCTCGCGCGCACGGGCAGGAAAGACCCGCTCGTTACTACAGCCGTCAACGGCTGTTTCACATACAACCGATCAGCGGCTCTATAGCCACCAATCAGTTGTATGGCGTGGATTTCGGAGCGCCCCCCCCAATCGCAAGTGCCGCCATCTCCCCCCTCCTGACCCCTCACCTTTAATCTAAAAAATAAAAACCCCAGTGGTGATTAAATACCACCAAAATAAAGCTCTATGTGTCCCCAAAAAAAGGGTATACAATTCATTTCAGTACAGCGCTGCTTGACGGAATAAATGTCAGTCAAAGTACCGCAGCGCTGAATACTGAAAAATGGCCTGGATGGGAAGAGGGTTTAACACCCCGGATGTCAACTGGTTAAAGACAAGAGGAATGCAAAAGTATACAATATATATATATTTATTAATTAAAAATCAGTGCAGAATAATAAAATATAATCGGTGACAAACAAAGAATATGGATCAGATAATATCAATCAATCTCATATCACAGGTAATGCATAAAATGTAACCACAGGATATTGTTCAAAATATAAATGTAACCAAATGAAAATGACTTTTTTTAAATGCAATGGGTATCTTCTCAGTATCTCACAGAATAAGAAACCAAAAGGTTCAGAATTGACAAGTGACTTCTCCCAGCACAGATATTCACAAACTCAAACTTTTAACAGCGCATGGGCAATATTTATCCCATCATGCACAGGACTGGCAAAAAGCCAAGACCATTCAAAGTAGAGAACAATTTCCACCAGTTTAATTCAATATATATCAGACTAGACCATTGACTAGAAACTGAAATCAGTTTCCTGGAGATTATACAAATGTATATAACAAATGTATATATTGTCTCCCAAGATTGAAAGACACAATTTTTACTGCAGTTAAAAATTATCTCAAATCAATCTAGATCCTACAAGAACTCAATGGTTTACCCGAATATATATATGTGGCTAAAGAATTGCCTAATATACAGATAGAAAGTATACTTTGCCAGCAATTTAAACTTAGTTGTTGGGAAGAAGTCAGCAGTCAATGCTCAGAAACCAGGGATGGTCAGGTTCTCTTTAGTTCAGTTTCCTTGGACAGCCATCCTCAGCTTCCGACCTATACCCTTGGAATGTATTTGCTTACTGCCTACTTCGTGTTGGAATTCCGCTTCTCGTTTCTTGGTCCTTCCCCTACTACTCATTTTTATCTCCCCCTGGGTTGTGGGCTTGGCTTGGTCTTCCACGTGATTATTGACGTGAACCATGACGTCAGATATATCATTTTGCCATATACCTTTCCCTCACAATCACCATCAGGGGGCACTATTGTTCTATATAAAAGTTTGGAACATTTCATTTAATTCTACTATTTTCTAAAGATAAGGCAGAAAGATAACCTCTGACCTAAGCTATGGACAACCCATAAGGAAAGTCAAGAATAACATCTCATGACAACCTCTTGTCCGACTTTTATTCTACTTCTTCGATTTACAACCTTAAGATAATCTAACCTAAAGCAATTAACGTTCTTTCTCAAATTCCTTAAAAGTTGAGGTAACTATTTTCACGAGCCAGTGGTTTTTAACACATTAAAAGAAAAGAAAATACATTGGCATGTACCACCTAATTCTTTGAACTCAAAATATAAAAACCCCATTATTAATAATACACACTAATATATTTCAATGGGTATACTCAAACAATATATACTGAATATAGTTTGTATATTATAAAAGTACATGTATAACCTTTTACTTCAAATCAGTCAATAACCTAAGCATACAGATGCTGCTAAAATTAGCAATAATGTTATTATATTATTATATAATAACATTATTGCTAATTTTATCACCACAATGAATAGTAATGTTTCATAAGGAACTTTTAAATAAGCCCCTTTCTTCTATTCATTGAGCAAAGAAAAAAAAATCTTTAAAACGTTACAGTCTCTGTCTATTGTACTCTTGTGGAGGCAAGAAAGTCATCAATCTAGACCTACATAGGCTGGCACCATCCTTAACTGATGTGCGTCTGAGACCACCACAATTTACGAACTGAAGAATGTTTATACTAACATTCCTAACTTCTCTGTGAGAGTCTTTGTCTAAGAAGAATTAACTTGTATTCACCTTTTAGCTAGCAGACAAAATGGCTACCACGATGCCCATATACAATTCTGTAAAATAATATGTATAAGCCTTTGAAATTGATTCCTTTCTGCCCAATAGTTCTGACAATATGTTTCAGGATGATACACAAATAAGATACATTTTTGTTAATAGTTAAGGGACTTGAATGCATTTGTAAGACTTAACACCTGAGTTTAGTGTAATTTTCATGAACAAACTGAGTATTACAAACTGCAGGTGCAGAATAAAAAATAAAACTTTTTAGAGTACACTTCACAGCACTGTGTACACATTTTTTAAAATCAGAACAAGAAAACAATACACATTGTGAAAAGAAGTGGACTGTCACTATTCCAAAAACTTTGCATTGGAATGTAAAAATGTTAGCATGTCCACATGCTCGGGGCACAGACTGGCTCTCTCTTTTTACATGTTATGTTGCCTGCATCAGAGAATAGGCGCTCTGATGGTGTGGAAATGGCTGGAATACACAAGTAGGATTTTGCAACTTTTGCCAAAGTAGGATATAGAAATATCCTACTTTGGCAAAAGTTGCAAAACTTGGTTAGCCTTCCACCAATTCAAAGGGGTTTCTTCCTTGGCAAGGGGTCTCTCTGTGAATTACATCTGGACTTCATTTCTAATTTGACCATGAATATCCTCATCCTCCTCTTGCCCCTCTTTAGTCTCCTCTTCACTGCTGCCCCCAGACTCAAGGAGTGATGCTGCAGATGTTGAGGGCTTAGCAACTCTTGCAGGTGAAGTGGTTGTTTGCTGCTCCCCCATCTCCCTTCTTATTCCAAGCACCTCTGCCAGCACTTTTGAATGCACAGCAATAATTTGGTCTAGCGTCAAATATTTAGTCTTCTGAATCTTCCAGGTCAGAAGCAAGAATTACAGTGTTTGGGATCTGTTCAGATCTGTTTTTTTTTAGTCAGCAGTCAACTTTATTGTACATATGCAGGGTACAATGGTATAAGGAGGCAACGCCTCAAAAGCATAACAACATCACTAGTACATATGTATCTGGGGTAGGGGGAATACATTTGTCACATTGCATGTAGTGTGAACATGAGAGGGCTGCTCAGCTCAGCAGAGCAGCTGTCATGTGGCCACGGTGGCCTTATTTAGTACAATAGAAAACAGTTAGCAGAAAGATGCAGTCAACATGGTCGGTACAATTGAAAATCAGGTACTTAGGGTAGTTTGGGCCCCATGTGGCATTAAATACAAAAGCAAATGCTAATAATAAAGGAGAACTATGGGGTCAGTGTTTTTCCCCATAGTTCTCCTTAGGGTAACGGGAGGACACAAACTAGCGTCCTCCCGTTACCCTAAGCTCAGTATACCGCGAGCTACAGCTCGCGGTATACTGAGACGCCGCACCTGGAGCGGATCCCGACTTAGATGACGGGATCCGCCCAGCTGCGTGAGTGACAGCTGGCTCTGCCTATCTAGAGGCAGAGCCAGCTGTACCCGCCCCCTCCCCCGTCCGTTCTGCCAGTCAGCGCTGGCAGGTCGGAGCGGGGAGAGGGGAATCCAGCCCCTCCCCCTGTCACGGCAGAGAGCCGTGACAGGATCGAGAGGTGAGGGAACCCGGTATGTGTTCTCTCACCTCCCGATCTACTGAGCCGACCTGTGTCAGTCTCATTGTCACAGGTCGGCTTAGAACTATTTTAGGAGGGCAGCTTTGTACAGGGTGAAGTCTTGCAGAGATCTAGTTTTTCGCCACAGTCGTTCAAGAGTGCGGCCATGTCTCTTGAGATTTTTGGTTTCATCTGTTTGCCCTGGTTGTAGTGGACGTGGTCTAAGTCTGCGAGTAGTTAGGGCCAAAGTGTCTAGAGAGGATGAAAGTGAACAGTTGTAGACAGAAATAGCCAGGTCAGGGCAGGATAGGGGTGAGATTTTGTCATAGAGGTAGTCAGTAGCAGAATAGAGAAGAGAAGGGTCTAGGTGGTGAAAGTTTTTCCGGGTGACAGTGTGCCGTGTAGGGGGATTCAGGGTTGGGGATAGGGTGAGGGTGAAACTGAGAAGGTTGTGGTCTGAAAGGGGTGTTGGCGAGGTTGCAAGGAGTGCATAGGTGAGAGAAAACAAGATCTGGTATGTTATCATCAGAGTGAGTAGGAGTGTATGGCCATTGGGTTAGATCAAAAGAAGAGGTTAGGTTAAGAAATTGAGCAGAAGCTGGGGTGTTAATGTTAGTAGCAATGTTAAAGTCACCAAGAATGATAGTGGGTATTTCTGAGGAGAGAAAGTAGGGTAGCCAGGCAGAGAAGTCGTCCAGAAAGCGAGATACCGGTCCAGGGGGCCGGTATATAACAGCAATCCTCAGAGAAATTGGAGAGAATAGGCAAATACAGTGGGTTTCAAATGAGGAGAGGGATAGAGAGGGAAGCGAAGGGAGAATTTGAAAAGTGCATTGTGGGGATAGAAGCATACCCACTCCACCTCCTTTCCGTCCATTGGGTCAGTGTGAGCACGTCCAATGTAGGCCACCGTGGGAGAGGGCAGCAGGAGAGGCAAAATCTCCGGGTACAGGGTACGCCACACGTCCATGAGATGCAGGTGGTGGAGTGCTGTCTTAAGCTTCCGAAGGTAGGAGAAGGAGAGGTGGGATGCACCCCTGGAGGTGTCCACTGTAGGGTCCATGACCATGTTAAAGTCCCCGCCAAAGATCAGAGTCCCCTCCTGGAAATCTTCCAGGCGGGGAAGAAAAGATTGCAAGAACTGCAACTGGTCAGTGTTGGGTAGATACACATTAGCCAACGTCACCGTGATATCGCCCACCCATCCCTTAACCACTAAAAACCGACCCATCTCATCAATCAACTGATCAACCCCTGTCCACGCCACCGATTTGGAAAGCAGGATACTCACTCCTTTGGACCTGGAAAACGGTGATGACGCATGATATACCACGGGGAAATCCTCACGGGCAGGGCCCTACTTACCATCATGTCTTAAATTGTATTGTGACTGTAATGTCTTCCTTATATTGTAAAGCGCTGTGCAAACTATTGGCGCTACATAAATCCTGTATAATAATAATAATTTAGGTCATATCCTCCAGGTCCCCTTTGGTAGTCAGGCGTGGGAGAATATCCCTCCAGTCTCCCCCCCTCTTCCACCTCTATGTCAGGGCGGGCAACCGATGTGGCCAGGGAGAGTGCCGGTGAGGGGATCGGTGATGGTTGCCAGTCGCCCGGCCGACTTACCACTTCCACGGGCGCTGTCACTTTACTCCGGGTCTTGGACGGAGTGGGGCCTGCAGCCGTGGAGCGGGTGGACGCCATGTGCCGCGTATCCTCCGGTCAGCTCGCGGTACCCGCGGGGGGAAAAAAATCAGCCAAATCTGACTGTCGGGAACTCCGGAGGCACAGCTGACTTCCCGGCACCCGAGACATCCAGAGAAGGGGGAGAATAACGTCTGCTAGAGCTTAGGCCGGTGCCGGGAGATGCAGAGCTCCAAGGAGTCACGTCCTCACGTCGCCATTGGCAAGCCACGCCCCCCGAGAGGGAGTTTTATATGAGCGAGCATGCCCCTGTGTCTTGGAGGTGACTTTGGCATGTGGATTTAGAATGAGCAGCAGGTGATGAGTGCAGTAATAGGGAGAGGGTAGGAGAGAGGGAGAGATAAATAAATTGTGGGGTTATAACAGCTGCTGGGCATCTGAGGTCAAGTGATGATGTATCTCTATAAAGGTGAAATGAACCTTGGGGTGGGTGGGAGGGAGAGACTGGATGCAGGCTAGTGAATTATTCTATCTGTTTTCTTGGTTTGAGAAACTTAAGAGAAAAGAGAGAGGGGAGGGGGTTACTCAAAGTACAGATAAGGGGTAGAGGGTAATACAACTTCAACAAAATTGGGCATTTAAATTAGCTATCACTTAAACATTACAGATAAGAGACTGCAATAGCACCTAGAGAATCCATTCACATAATACAATGACATTACAGACAATAAATGGGTTGCAGAAGTAGAGTTAGCAAGTTTTCAGGATGAAGAACTGAATGTTCATAGGAGAATATTCCAATCACCTTGGTTAAAAGTTGTGGAGGTGTTGTAAGAAGCTGACTTCAGAGGGGAAGATGGAGGAGGAGTGCAATGGTCTGCAGTGCTGACCAGACTAGATGCAGGCTAGGGTACCTCCTCTTTGCAAACATTTTAAAACGGAGTCAAGGGCCTGGAGAGCCGCTGGTGGTTGGGTATAGAAAGCAGAAAATGCTGCAGTTGAAGAGCACCCCAGTGGTCTAAGGGAGGGTCTGTCAGGCCGCTAAATTCCGGCCACCGGCCAGAAAGGTCTAGGTTGTAAACTCGGAACTTATTGGCTTCACGAAGGCGACGGAAACGAGGGCCATGGACACCAGGCGGGAAGTCTGGGTCACCAATTACTGGGGTCAGAGGCGAGGGGAAGGGGGAGATGTCCGTGGAGTGAAAAAGCGATCTGGATATCACGATTGTGGGTGCGATGGTAGGGTGTGAATGTGTGGAGGCTGACATGGGTGTAGAGAGCCAGGGTAGTCCAGCCAGACCTGGGCTGGTGTCTTCTTCTTCCATGCCTACCCACTGCTTGGTTTTCCGGTCCCAGATACGCGCAAGGTGGGTCGCCCTATGGTATTTGGCCAGATCCGGGAGCCCGATACCTCCCCTATCTTTGGGAAGGGTAATGGTACAGTAGCGGATTCTAGGGGGGGCATAGGACCATAGGAAAGCCGTGAACATTTGGCGCAGACGACGGAAACATATTGGCGGGATGCGGATTTGAAGGGCTTGGAAAAGATAGAGGATCCTAGGTAGAGTTGTCATTTTGATGGCGTTACAACGGCCAAACCAGGATAGTGACAATGAGTGCCAGGACAGGAGGTCTTGCTTGGTCTTCAGGAGTAGGGGAGCAAAGTTGAGGTCATATAATCGTGCGAGGTCTTCCGTTATAGAAGTACCTAGATAGGTCAGGGCGTCCGTTGACCAGGCAAAAGGAAAGGAGGATTGCAGGTGATCCATCTCTTCCTGGGAGATATTGAGAGCAGCTGATTTTGAAAAATTTATTTTAAAGTTGGAGAGGGAGGCATAGCGATCCAATTCTCGCATAAGAATTGGGAGGGATGAGCAAGGGTCAGGGATGAAGAAAATCAAGTCATCTGCAAAGGCGGCTACTTTATGCGCACCTGAGCATTTTATTAGGCCACGGAAGGCGGGCAGGGATCACATGCGTCATAGGAAAGGTTCAAGGGTGAGGATGAATATGAGTGGGGAGAGGAGACATCCCTGTCTAGTGCCATTGGAAATGGAAAATAAATCCGAGCGGGCCTCATTCAAACGGACGGCAGGCGACGAGTAAAGTGCAGAGATCCACCGCATCATACCAGGACCCAGGCCTATGTGGCGAAGGGTAGTCTGGATGAGGTGCCACTCCACCCTGTCAAACGCCTTCTCCGCGTCGGTGGACAAGAGCATTAAGGGTGACGGGGTGGAGCGGGCATGATGTATTATATTTAGCACTCTGGTGGTGGGGCGATAACTACTGCATTGAGACGGGTCTTTACCGGGTTTGGGTATGGCCGCTATGTGGGCACGGAGGGAGTCACTGGGGAGGGAGGAGCCTGACAAGAGGGAGTTGTATGCATCCAGAAAGTGGGATGAAAGGATGTGGGAGAAAGTTTTGTAATAGCCGTCGGGGCCAGGGGCTTTACCCGATTTAGCCTGCTTGAGTGCCAGATCGTATTCCGCTTGGGAAATCGGGGTTTCCAGTTGGTCCCGTACCCCAGATGGTAGGGTGGGCATCCCAGATTCACTGAGGTAGTGTGTCAGGGTTGTACTATCGGGAGAGGTAGGGGACGTACCCGACCCAAACTAAGATTGTACAGTGAGCTATAAAAAGTCTGGAATTCCCTGGCCATGTCAGCCGACGATGTCAGTTTTATTCCTGTGCTACACATAATGTGTGGAATGAACGTTGTGACGAACTGCACCATCACTGTGCTAGTTGGAGGGGGATGCAGACTGGCCTCTTACCCACCGATTATGGCCCAGCAAGAGAACAGGAGATTTTGTGGCTAAATGTACATTTTATATGCAGACAATGACTGTTGCCCTCTGGGAAATATATGTTTTAAAATGGTGGAGGACAAGGATTTGGCCACATGGTTTGTCTGGTCAAAATGGAGACTTAATTAAGTTAAGTCAGTTGTATATAAGTTGCATAGCTTCCCCACCCCCCACCTGTTATCTGATGCTCACCCCATTGTACTGTTTGACTGTGTATGTAAATGTCTGATTCTCTGTGTAATCTGTTATCTGTGTGTGTCATGAGGGGGAGGGGAGGGGTTGTATCCCTCCCAGTGTCTCTATCTTTCAAAGTATTTTATTAATTGTCCAAGGTAGATGTACAATCAGTATAGCATACAATTGTATTTCAGATTCTTCCACATTAGCATAGTCAAGTAGTAGGAGGGGATCACTAGATGCCATACACACAATATATAATAGTTCTGTAAAACAGAACATATCTATCCACCTATTCTTGCCAATGTATCCCCCATCAACAAAAACAAAAATCAAAACAGTCTGAGAGGAATATCTGGCGTAGGGATCCACCTATGTCTGAAGCAAACATTTGTTATGATCTCCTCCATATCTATATAAATAGAAGACTTTCTGTCCAACATCAATGTACTAAACAGCTCACGTGTGCGAGCATGAAGAAAAGAAAAACAGACAAAAAGAGGAAAAGGAAATAGATACTAAAGGAAGCAGAACAGCTTAAGAGTCCGAAAATAGTAGCTCCATCCCCGACCAAATAGCCTAACATCTACTTAAACACTAAACATAGTCCCCAGAGAAAAATTCCAGAAAAATTGTACAATGGAAATTACCCGGTTTCCAGCACCCCTGTATATAACAACCAGGGGGCCCAGGTCAATTCAAAGCATTTTTTAGTATCTTAGAGGATGCTGTGAAGTTTTTCATGGACCATAATCCACAACATTTTTTGTTTGACCAAGTGGAATGGAATTGTTGGCGTTTTTCAAGCCCTAGCTATTGTTATTTTTACTGCCAACAAAAAGAAAGTAATTAATTTATCCAAAGCTTTAGACAGTCCTGGAATCGGGCAATTCAGCAACACATATTGGGGATCTCGTGGAACTCTCACCCCAGTGACCCTCAGACATCCAGAGGAATAACCTTTTCCAGGTCTTGTTCCCAAAGTAGCATATAGGGTAATTTACTTTCAGATTCTACCAGCAGGGAATAGAGCAGCGAAACTCCCCCCCTCTGGCCCCCGTCTCCAAGACACCAATGTTCGTAGGTTGTTTTAAAGGGAGACATCACATTAGGTGTTTTCAAAGAACCTAAAAAGTGTAACAATTGTCTGTAGTGAAAGTATTCCGAAGATGGCATGTGCAAAACCTCCCGACAGTAGGTCAAAGTAAGTGGCTTGCGACCTTTTAAGAATTGTGCTATGCGGTACAGACGTGTGTCTCTAAAGTGAATGTCCTGTGTTTAATAAAGGAGTTGCTCTGTCTATGTTGAACCTTCAACATGAGTTTTGCCTCGTGATTGGGGGTTAGGGGCTGGTTACTGCGAATCTGCTGGCTGAGAGTGGGGTTTGGCGGGCAGCAGACCCTCTTTGGCAGTCCGTTACCTGGGGTCCGTTACAAACGTCGTCTGGTGGAGCCCAAACACTTGCCCGGCTTGTTGGAGAGTTCGTATAAGGTATGGTGACCTTTCAAGAGGCCCTGCCGTACATTGGAGAGGAGGCGGTTGTTGAGTTCCGCTCTGAGCGAGACCAACTCCTTAAGATGGGTAGCCTCAAGGATTTTTTGTGTGTGGTTTCAAGAGTGTGGAGTCTGGCAAACAACTGGGCCACCCTCACCACCCTTTCCCGTTTCCTGCGGGCACCGTGCCTGATCAGGACGCCTCTGACGACACATTTATGGGCCTCCCATACCACCAAGGGTTCCAGGGATGGGGAGCAGTTCTCAGAGAAATAGGAGAGGATCGTGGATTCCAGCTCGGATCGGATACCCGGGTCCTGCAGTAGTGACTCATTCAGACGCCACGAGGGGCATCTGGGGACATAGGAGAGGAGTTCCAGTGCCATGTGGACTGGGGCATGGTCAGAGAGCAAGATATATCAGATCGACGCATCTACGACCAAAGAGAGGTCCTTGTGTCGGAGGAAATAGTAGTCTAATCGCGAATATGTGTTGTGAGCAGAGGAGTAAAACGTAAAGTCTTTAACTTGTGGGTATATATGAAATAAATCCGCGTTAATTGAGAAAAAAAGAAAACAATGCCGAAAGTATCCTGGATCTAGGGTTAAAAAGCTTCCAGACCGAGGTTTAGGTTGGGACCTCACAGGATGTAGGGTAAGTGTACAGCGCTATCTAACCTCCCCAGTATAAACTCTAAATGTGAAAGTAATCCACCAAGTGACAAAGATTTAGGTGTATTTAAAGCTACACTACTGTGTCATAAGAAAAGTAGCGTGAACAGGGTATTTAATGAACCCGTTAGTAGAAAGCAACGTGAGTAAATCACAAAAAGGACATAAACATGTGTATTAAAGCTTCACTATTGTGTCAAAAAGAAATAACGTGAACAGGGTATTGGATGAACCCGTTAATAAAAAACAACGTGAATAAATCACAAAAAAGGGCAACCTTAAAGAGATTCCTATAGGTGCAAAGTGAATAGATCACATCTAAAATGTAACTGCTGGAAAGTGACTGGATAAATGCTAGAAAATTATGTGCTGGTGTTAAAACGTGCTGCTACCCTCTGAGGACGTCGTATGACGAAACGCGTCAGGGCGGGGCTAGATGAGACCGGGTCTTATCCCTTGAGCAGACAGGAGCTGTTTTATATTTTCTGCGGGCCGGCCGCTTCAATTTTATATGTGAGTTTCTACGCATTATTTTATTCAATAAATCTTTTTACCACCTCATGGAGATCATGTAAACGGAACTCTGATCGGGTCCGGACAACAAACGGCTGAAGGACGTGAAGGTTGCCTAAAGCCGAATTTGGGAGGATCTTAAACATTTTGAACTGATTGTCTCTGCCTCTGAAACACTCGGGAGGTTTATTTATTCATCTTTTGGAATTTTATCCAGACTATCAGGAGAACCACTTACCACTAGCTGAACTTGCTGGGGAGTGCACAACCCCAGACACGGGGAACCCTTTTTTTCTCTTTTTTTTCCCTCTTTTTTCTTCTTCGTTTTTTTTCCTCTTTTGATGTTACTGTTGCGATGGATTTGATATTTGTTTTCACTTAAAGAGTTAAGCATTTAGTTGCGAGTTTAAAACTGTGCTTTTTCTCCTTTTTTTTTCTTTTTTTTCACTTATTAATTTATACAGGTGCATGTTTTAACACCAGCACATAATTTTCTAGCATTTATCCAGTCACTCCAGAAGTCGCATTTTAGATGTGATCTATTCACTTTGCACCTATAGGAATCTCTTTAAGGTTGCCCTTTTTTTGTGATTTATTCACGTTGTTTTTTATTAACGGGTTCATCCAATACCCTGTTCACGTTATTTCTTTTTGACACAATAGTGAAGCTTTAATACATATGTTTATGTCCTTTTTGTGATTTACTCACGTTGCTTTTTACTAACGGGTTCATTAAATACCCTGTTCACGCTACTTTTCTTATGACACAATAGTGTAGCTTTAAAAACACGGATCACCTAAATCTTTGTCACTTGGTGGATTACTTTCACTTTTAGAGTTTATACTGGGGAGGTTAGATAGCGCTGTACACTTACCCTACACTTTAACTTGTGGGTGCATGATGCGCCAGGCATCAGTCAATTGGAGGAGATGCAGCTCTGACTTGAGTTTCCGGGGCGGGAATAGGGGAGGTGGGAGGCTGTTCTTGACACGTCCAGAAGGGGGTCAAGTGCAAAGTTAAAGTCTCCCCCGACTATTAGCAAGCCCTCTTCAAACTCAAGGATGAGTGGCATTGTTCGCTGCAGGAAGGAGACCTGGTCCGAATTGGGGAGGTACAGGTTTACCAAGGTAACCAGGGTGTCTACTATCAGGCTCTTCACGAACAAGAACCTACCCTCCGGTTCACTTCTAAGGTCTCTAAAAGTCCACGCCACCGATCTGGACAGTAGAATACTCACCCCTTTGGACCTGGCAATGGGGGACGGACAATGATAGGAAGTCGGGAAATCCCTATTCCTAAGTTTAGGTATTTTGTCATTTTTAAAATGGGTCTCTTGAAGAAAAGCCACTTGTGTGCCCGCCTTCTTCAAGTCCACCAGCAGTCTGGACCTCTTCTCAGGAAAGCCCAAGCCCTTGACATTAAAGGTGGTGAGGCGCAGCAGGCTCATGTCAGCTAGAGTGGTGGAGGCCTGGCCCACAGTGGAGTCGAGGAATGGAGGAAAAGGTAGGCAAAATTAGGTAACGTGGAGTATAAGGGGCAAAGTCAGGTGGGCAACACCTAGACCAAGATAAGGAGGACTACAATAAGTGTATAGCCTAGGCAAATGCTGAACTATACCCTCTGATCCAAAGATGGGAGGGTACCATCTATTGTGGGTATGTGGATAGAACTGAGCAGTCACTTGTGCAGGACAAAGTAGACTAAAACAAACTACAATAAAAATATTAACAAAACAAAAAGCCCAAGGAGCAGCCGTTCGCAAGGGCCAGAAAACCCCCCCCCTGCGCCCGTAAGATCACCATCACCAATCTCCGTGGCACTCCAGCTCTGGACCTCGTATGGGAGAGGAGGAACAGATCATGCCAGAGAGTAGGGAGCACATGGGACAGGCACTCCACCGTCGTCCCACGTAAGGGCAAGGGGGGAATACAACCCATCAGTGACCCTTGGCGGGGGGGGGGCAACCGAGCACCAGCAAGAGCTCTCCAGCCTCCAGGGCTGTATGTATGTGAGCAAACGTAGGATACAGGGGTAGTTCGTGGAGCAAGGTGGCCAGGTGGGAGCCTCAGTTTCCCAGCCCCCCTCAAGTCCTCCAACAACTAGGACAGGGAGGGGAGGGAGATCTGAGCATCCATCTCCCCCCAATATCCCGGCATTAAGCAGCCAAGGTAGAGGTAGGAGAGCCGCGCTGATGTGCGTGGAAGTGTAACCCAGGGAGAACAAGAAACAAAAACACGTAGCCATAAAAACAGAAGGCACTCAAAGTCCGGGGTCTAACCCAAATCACCCTCCCCCCCGCACATGGAGGACTGGATGCTGCGACCTACAAGAGAAGGGAGCAAGACGTTAGTCACAGAAAGCAATAGTGAGATGACATGGTCTTAGCAATGAAGGAGTGCGGGGGGGAGATGCAGGGCTTTTTAGTGGCAACAGCTAAGGATACAGTAGGCAGTTCAAGGTTCATGGCCCCCCGGGAGCTGCACTGGCGGCTCCCTCCGAGAAGATCGGTGTCGGCTTCTGGCTTGGCGTGGGGTCCGCGGAGGAAGAGGGGTCATCTCCGAAGGTTCATCAGGAAATTCCAGCCAGTTGGGGACGTCCACAGAGTCCACATCTAGGAAGCGGAACAGGGCCGGGAGCTGGTCGGGCGAGTGTAGTTGGAAGGTAGACTCGTCATGATGCAGATGGTAGCTCTGTCAAAGTCAGAGGGACCTTGTCTCCATGCTTGCCTGATAATTTCCTCATTTACAGCGAAAAAGTGCACTCTGCACAGGGCATCTCTGGGTGCGGAGGGCGTAGGAGGGGCGTGCACCATGTGGACCCAGTCAAGCTCCAAGGTTGCATCGTGGGGTTTACCCACGAGGATGTTGAGAATGGCAGCCACAGTGTCTCTGAGGTGGACGCCGGTCGTAGCCTCCGGGATGCCTTGCAAGCGTAGGTTATTCCTACGATTCCGGTTTTCAGAGTCATCCAGGCGGAGGTGCATGGACAGCAGGCGGGTGTTTGTCAGCCGCGCGTCCGCATCCAGGGCCTCCATTCGGGCCGACAGAGAGGTGGTGGCAGTCTCCACGGTCGTCTACTTCCGTGATGCGGTGGGTAAGGTAGTGCAATTCCTTCTTTAGGGCTGCAACAATGGAGGACGCCATGTTATCTAGGCCCCGCTTAGTGGGTAGATGTGGCAGCAGGTCCTGTAGGCTGCCCTCCCCCTGGACGTCCAGACCCAGTGAGTGTGAGGGCAGAGAGGGGCCGGGCGGGGATTCCGGCAGTGGCATGTCCTGCGTCTGGCTCGAGGGCCCAGGGCAGTCAGAGTCATGGGGTTCCCCCGGGTCAGGTGTCGGGAACACCGTGCCGCGTCCCTGCTTTATACTCGACAGGAGGCCGGCCGCTGGGGAACGAGTGAGCGCAAGTCTGCTGAAACGTAGGTCCGGCTCGGTGTCTTCAGAGCTCCCCTAAAGCGCGTGTTCACGGCGCCATGTTCAGACCATGTGACTCGAAAGAAGCACCCTCAGTGGACGGCAACAGCCCCTTCACTAATAGTGATGGGCCGAAAACCCCCGTGTTCGGTTCGTATTCCACCACCCGAACGGCCGAAAAGTTTAAATACAATCTCGAACCTAATGCAAGTCAATGAGGGGTCGAACTTTCGGAAATGATTGTCCCCTTTAAAAGTGCTTATATGCAAGTTATTTGCCATAAAAGGTGTATTGGGGTCTGGGTACTGCTCTGGGGGACAGGAATCAATGAAAAAACAAACAAAAAAAATACAGTTTTTAAAGGAGCAGTGATTTTAACATCACTTAAAGGATAAGAATAAAAATTAAAAATTCCTTCAAATATCGTGCCTGGGGGTCACCTTAACCTGCCTGTGAAGTGGGTGATCCGTAGGATGTATAGAACCTGCTGCAGCAAAACTGACATTTCTAAAAAAAATACTTTCTTTTTTTTTTTTACTCTTAAAGTGTGCAGTTCCCCCTCTCAAACAATACCAGACCCTTTAGGTCTGGTAGGAATGTTAGGAGGGACCATTTGTTTTTTATTAAAGTGTAGGGTTCCCCATAAAAGTGATACCAGACCATTAAGGTCTGGTAGGAATATTTAGGAGGGACCCCGTGTAAAAAACAAAACAAAAAAAATGTGTGTGGGGTTCTCCTTCAAAGTCATACCAGGCCCTTAAGGTCTGGTAGGAATAGTGAGGAGGGACCTTATGTATAAAAAACAAAAAAAAAGTGTGTGGGGTTCCCCCTTAAAGCCATACCAGGCCCTTAAGGTCTGGTAGGAATTTTAAGGAGGAACCCCACACCCAAAAATGGGTGAAAAAAACGTGGGGTCCCCCCTAAAATTCCATACCAGACCCTTGATCCGAGCATAGACCTGGCAGGGCCGGAAAGGGGGGGACGAGCGAGCGCCCCCCCTCCCACACCAGGCCACATGCCCTTGGCACTGGGGGGGTGTCCCCATGCCGATGGGGACAAGGGCCTCGTCCCCACAACCCTGGTTGTGGGGGTCTGCGGGCAAGGGGGTGTATTTGTATCGGGGTACCCCTTTAATTAAGGGGGCACCCAGATGCCGCCCCCTCCCTTGTGAATGAGTAAGGGGTACTTCACTAAAATGCCGGCATCTGATAGGCGAGACATGATTGGGCAGAGTCATCATGACTTTGCCCAATATGGCTCCAAATGAGTACTAAGCCCTGATTGGGCAAAGTCTTGCACCAATGGTCAGGTGTAAGCAGGGCCGAATTTGCTCTCCCTGCTTCCCTACTCTCTGGCATTGCTCTCCCTGCCGCCCCAAGGCCAGGTTCCGCAATGCGCCCCCTCCCCGCCAACCAATTTAACGGAGAATGGCAACCGGATGGCAGGGGCGGGTCACTGTGCTAGAACTCCAGTCACAGCTGAGATGGGAAGAGCACAGCTCTCCCCTCTCACTGTGTACATCGGTGGCAGGGACAGGATATAGACTCGGCGGCCGGGGGAGGACAGAGTCCTGAAGACAGAGCCTTCAGAGAGAGGTAGGTGGGGGTCGGGGCCGGGGGAGGACGGACGGCAGCACACTTTACTAGACATGTGCGATTCGTTTAGTTACAAATCGAAATTCGTACGAATTTTCCTGAAATTCGTAAATTCGGAAGCATCCGAAATCTGAATTGCAGTTTCCGAATTATATCCGAAATACGAAATTCCGTTAACGAATTTCGGATCCGAATTTCTTTGAAACAGGAACTAATATTACCCCTGTAAGTGAGGTTGAACAACATGACGAGATTATTTTTTTAATCCGAAATACGGATGCGCTGCTGCTGAGGGTTGCATTACAATACACAGGCAGGAAATACGAAATTCCGTTGACGGAATCTCGTTCCGATACGAACATTCGTTATATTGAAGTTAAAAAGCAAAGTACATTTGTTATTATACTGGAGTTGAATTGATGGTAGTTTTTTTTTAAAATACGAAAATCGGATCCGGAATCCGTTATCGGAATTCGTATTTCGTTTGGTTGACCAATCAGAAGTATTCTCTTCTGCTGCTAAGAGTTGCATTACAATACAGGCAGGAAATACGAAATTCCGTTGACGGAATTTCGTTCCGTTACAAACATTCGTTATATTGAAGTTAAAAAGCAAAGTACATTTGTTAATATACTGGAGTTGATGGTAGTTTTCTTTTTTTTATCCGAAATACGAAATTCGGATCCGGAATCCGTTAACGGAATTCGTATTTCGTTTGGTTGACCAATCAGAGGTTTTCTCTTCTGCTGCTGAGAGTTGCATTACAATACAGGCAGGAAATACGAAATTCCGTTGACGGAATTTCGTTCCCTTACGAACATTTGTTATATTGAAGTTAAAAAGTAAAGTACATTTGTTAATATACTGGAGTTGATGGTAGTTTTTTTTTATCCGAAATACGAAATTCGGATCCGGAATCCGTTAACAGAATTCATATTTCGTTTTGGTTGACCAATCAGAGGTTTTCTCTTCTGCTGCTGAGAGTTGCATTACAATACAGGCAGGAAATACGAAATTCCGTTGAAAAAAACAACTACCACATCGACGCCAATATTAACAAAGGTATTTTTGCTTTTTAACTTCATCATAACGAATGTTCGTACAGTTACGAAAATGTGCCGAAACTAACGAAAATTCGTATTTCGTACAAATCCGAATTGAGTTTCGGACACGAATTATGAAATACGAAATAACTGATATTCCGAAACGGAACAAATTTTTTGACGGCGCACAAGTCTACATTTTACCAGTGATAGCGGCGACATCGCCGCAATCACTTGTTAACAAACGAGTGGATTCCCCACACTACATTTAGTCCTACCTTCCCAAAGCAGGACTAAATGTAGAAGGTAACTTACCGCCCAGCGCCCGGAACTATATGTTCTGGGCGTCGGGGGACTCCACAGCACTGCCGCCCCTCTGAGCCCTGCCGCCCTGAGGCCGGGCCTCGGTGGCCTTGTGAGGAATCCGGGCCTGGGTGCAAGTCTTTAACCAATTAGAGCTTCAGAGGACTCTTTGCAGTATGGTACTTTGCGCGGTCGAACAGACCGCAAACATCCCATAAAGTTCGGCGTTAAGCGAACGCTCGAACGGCCGATGTTCGAATGGAACCGGCGGACCATCCCTATTCACTAGTGCAGGCACGGAAGACAGAGTGATATAGTGATATAGTCTTGGCCACTCATCAATACGGTAGCAGACTCAAAGGGCTGGAGAGCAGTTGAGAATTCTCCAGTGGTCTGCTTTTAAGTCCAGATAGTGATAGTGTTTGTTCAATGAGTCTCTCCACGATATATTAAGTACTATTCCACCTTGTGCTAACATCTTGAAGTAGCTTGTGCTCGGGTGTGCTAGTTACATAGTACTGTATTTGAGGTTGAATAAAGACACATGTCCATCAAGTTCAACCTATTGTGTATGTGTGTATGGTCCTACTGATGTGTGCGTATGTATAGGTCTCTGTTTGTTCTCATTCTTAAAAGTACTTGTACCCCTGTATATTACGGTCTCTGAGGAAATCGTCCAATCGCCTCTTGAATGATGCCACACTCTCAGCCGAAATCACAGCATGGCAGCGAGTTCTGACTGATCTAACTGAGAAAAACACCCTACACACCTTGTGCTGAAATTTTTTCTCCACCAATTTTAGGTGGGGCCTCTCGTCCTTGTCATGGAGTTAATTGTAAAAAGTTTGCTGCTAATGTTGCTATCCCCGGTAAACATTTTGTACATGAAAATCATGTCCCCCCTTAATCTCCTTACTTCCAATGAGAACATATTTAAATTTAGTAGCCTGTTCTCATAGCTCAGGTCCTCTATCCCCTTTACGAGTTTGGTCGCCCTCCTCTGGACTCTTTCCAGTTCAAGGACATCCTTTCTGGTGCCCAAAACTGGACCGCATACTCCAGATGAGGCCGAACCAGTGATCTATAAAGTGGCAAAATTATAGACTTGTCCCTGCTGGAATTCTCCTTTTAATACAGGACAGGACCCTACTTGCTTTGCTTAACGCAGCCTGACACTGCAAGCTATTATTCAGTCTGTGGTCTACAATGACCCCCAAATCCATTTCCCTTTCTGACTTCCCCAGCGGAGTTCCCATTAGTGTGTAATTCGCTTTCTTATTTTTAACCCCAAAGTGCACAACCTTACATTTATCTACATTAAACCTCATCTTCCATGTAGTTGCCGACTCCCCTATTTTATCCAGATCCTCCTGTAATGTTATAGCGTCTGATTCAGTTTCTATTACTCTCCTGATTTTAGTATCATCAGCAAACACTTAAACATGGCTGTTTACCCCCTCCCCAATATCCTTAATGAAAAGGTTAAACAGCATGGGGCCCAGTACTGACCCCTGCGGCACGCCGCTCATGACCCTAGCCCAATCCGAGAAGGTGCATGTACACACCATTTCATCTATGCCCATAGACCTCAGCTTGTGTAGTAAACGTGTATGTGGTACTGTGTCAAATGCCCTAGCAAAGTCCAAATATACCACATCCACTGGCCTCCCTCCATCTAGATCTCTACTTACATCTTCGTAAAAAGTTAGCAAGTTAGTCTGACAGGAACGGTCTTTCCTAAATCCATGCTGGTTGTAATTTCCTATGTAATTATCCCGAACAAATTCTACTAAGTGGTCTTTGATCATACCCTCTAACATCTTGCACACAACCGCTGTAAGGCTAACCGGTCTGTAGTTCCCTGGATGGCATCTGGACCCTTTTTTGAATATTGGAACTACCATAGCCCTCCGCACTCTGCCAGCCATTAAGGAATCTTTAAAAATTATGAATAATGGTCCCGCTATAACCTGGCTTAGTTCTTTGAGTACCTTGGTGTGTAGATTATCCGGTCCTAATGCTTTATTTACATTAAGTAGTTTGAGTCTGTTTTGTATCTCGGCTTCTGTCAACCACTGAGGTATATTTTGAGATGAACTATACGCACTCCTATGTTTAATAGATCCGTCTTTTTCCCGAGTGTATACTGATGAGAAAAAGGTATTCAAAGCCTCGCCCCTCTCCCTGTCGTTTGTGACTAACTCCCCATTATCATCCATTATTGGGCCTATCTGCTCCTTTCTTACTCTTTTGCTGTTTATGTACTGGTAAAAACAATTGGGATTATTTTTACTAACAGTGACAATATGTTTTTCACACTCTATTTTAGCCCCCCGAATTACTTTTTTACATCTTTTGCTACATTTTTTATAATTATTGAACGCCAATGTGGTCCCCTCCATCTTATATTTCATAAATGCCACTCTCTTGTCTTGTTGCTTTACCGATCTATTTATCCATATAGGCTTATTTTTTTATCTTTTAATTTTGTTCCCCAATGGTATACACTTTTGTAATGTGGTCTTAAAACATTCCCATTTCTGTTCAGTGCTTAGTTCCAGAAATAAGTTTTCCCATCTGATTTCACTCATTAGCTGGCGTAGCTTAACAAAGTTAGCCTTCCTGAAGTTCAGGGTTTTTGTCCAACCAGCAGACTTCCCTTTTCTATACCCAATATTGAAGGTAATCACGTAGTTACCCAGTGTCTCCCCAATTGCAATATCCTCAATTAACTCCCCATTATTAGAAATGATTAGATATAGAGTTGCATTTTTCCTAGTTGGGACCTCCACTATCTGATCCATGAAGTTGTCTCGCAAAATGTTCAGAAAATGGGCCGCCTTTGTCGGATGGGATGTTCCATTCACCCAGTTTATGTCTGGATAATTGAAGTCCCCCATAATGATGACATTAAACTGCTTCCCAGCTGTTTCTATCTGGGAGTGTAGGTGTGCCTCCTCCTCCCCCCTATATCTGGAGGTTTATAACACACACCCACAATAAGTTTACGGCTAGCCTCCAACCTATCAAGTTCTAGCCACGAGGATTCCACGTCTTCCCCTCCATTTAACGCTATATCGTCCCGTATGTGCACCCTTAGGTTATTTTTTACATAAATGCATTCCCCCCCTACTTCTCCCACACCTGTCCCTCCTGAACATGTTTTACCCTTCTATATTAGTAGCCCAATCATGTGTGTTATCTAGCCAAGTTTCTGTTATTCCCTCTATATCGAATTTTCTTCAAGTAACATAACTTCGAGCTCTTCTAGTTTATTTGCTAGACTTCTAGCATTGGTGTACATACATTTAATTTTTGTCCTACTATCGGACAAATGCAAAATATTATCCCGCTCCCCGCTCTTTTTTTTACTTTCCCTTGCTATAGGTTGATCATTTCTAATTTGATTAACTTCGACCATACAATTTGCTATGTTAACTAAGTTATCTACGTTGATTTTGTTGTTGTTCCCGTTGTTGTTTTTTCTCTGCAAAGGATCCCCTGGACAATAATAGGAGCAATCCGGGCTCCATGAGGCCCCAGGTACAGCCGCAGGTCCAGACCTCTCCACAGACACCCAGGCAGTCACAATCCATTGCCACTGGCAGCCCTGAAAAACTGAGGCCGAGGCTTCCGGGCCCTGTCCAGCAGGGGGGGACGATGAGCCCTCTCCACTCCCCCATGGAGGATACCAGAGAACTGGTGACACCTATTACCTCATATCCAACCTCCAACGAACCCCTATCTGACTCGGCATTGAAAGATATGTTGGTATCTCTCAGAAGCACTATACACTCTGATATACAACATCTGATGAGACAATTTACAGCAGACATTCAGGAAGTGAGGGGGAGGTTCTCCCACATTGAAGGCTGCCGGGCTCTCTCCTCTGCCTGCGGACTATGCGAAGCTTCAATTATATGCTCCGAAGGGGTCCTGGTGCCGAAGCTAGCCGAAGGATCGGCCGAAGCTACGGCCAGATCCTTCGGCAGCTTTGTGAATAGACCCCATATTTTTACGAGACTTTGTTCACTGAATAGTTCAGTTTGTTTTTCTTTTCTTTTTTCTCTCTTTTCCATATCTGCTTTTTTTTTTGGTTCCTCTACACCGCTGTTATAGTTGTGCTTTACCTCCAGCACCAACCTCGAACTGAGAAGGAGCCGGGTGCGTATAACACACCTGCGAGCAAAGAGGTGCCTGACTCTAATATTCCTACTACTACCCTGAAACATGAGTCTTGCCTTGCTCTCTCTGAATACCAAGGGCCTGAACCACCCGGCCAAACGGAGGTCGCTATGGAAAGAAGCCCTATCCTTAGAAGCAGATGTCCTGTGCATCCAGGAAACCCACTTCTGTTCCACTCAGCCCCCAAAATGCTCACATAGACTATTTCCTACAATCTCCTATGCCAACGGACCACAGAAGAGAGCTGGGGTGATGATCGCGTTCAAGAACTCGGTCTCCTTCTCGTTGATTGAGTTCATTATCGATGAGTTGGGCAGATATATTATACTGACATGCTCCATTCATTGTGTTCTATACACTATTGTTAATATATACTCACCCAACACTCATCAGCTCCGATTCTTGAAAAGAGTCCTCAAGAAGGCGTTTTCCGTACAGCAGGGCTCTCTCCTTGTCGCCGGTGACTTTAACCTTGTGCCCGATCGACAATTAGACTCCACAGCGACTAGCCACCGCAGTTTGCCTTCGTTACAACCCTGGCTACATGCAGAGAACCTATTTGATGTGTGGCGTTGCCAACACACCTCGGAAAAAGACTTCACCTTCCATTCGACGGCTCATAATTCATATTCCAGGATTGACCTGTTCGCAGTGGACCGGGCACTTCTCCCCAGGGTGTAACGCTCCTCGATACATGACATTACGTGGTCGGACCATGCCCCAATTACCATTCAATTCTCAGGAAACCTGCCCTCCAAGTCGACATATGTGTGGCGTAACAACATCTCTATCCTTCGAAGACCCAAGAACGTCCTGAAGCTTACGAACAGTCTAAAATAATTTTTTACACTCAATGCTCCGACCTCAACCGACCCGTTTACCCTGTGGAATGCCCACAAGGCCGTCATTCGGGGACTTCTCATACAGATGGGAGCCAGAGCAAAGAGACTAGGTAAGCAGAGGATCGACCACCTTCTAAATCAGATTCGATCTTTAGACATCCAAAATAGATCCCATCCCACTCCGGGTACACTATCGGCCCTGACCAAGCTGAGATTTGAATTACGATTGCTCCTAGTAGACCAATACGATGTTTGTTCCTTTAAGTTTAAGTCTGACTTCTATTCCAGTGGTAACAGAGCTGGCAAAGCTCTATCCCACAGACTCAAACAGGCCCGCACTACCTCCAGAATACCGTACCTAATACACCCGGTCTCTAATCATAAGGTCTGGCATCCCCAGGATATTGCCGACTCTTTCAGCTTGTATTATAGCAAATTGTACAACCTTAGGGAAGACTCATCAATCCCACAACCCACACAGTCTGACATCTCAGCGTTCTTAGACTCATTACCCCTGCCTAAATTAACGAAGTCTCAGCTTGGTCAGGCCAATACCCCATTCACCTTAACGGAACTAACGCGCACCATAAAGTCCATGCCGCAGGGCAAATCCCCTGGTCCGGATGGATTCTCAAATGAATATTACCAAATTTAAGTTGGCATCAGGTGCTTCCTCTATGTCAGAAAGCCAGAGCCAAAGTCCGAGTGTCGCCGTCTGCGCAGGCGCCTGTTGTGGACCATAGAGCCATACGAGGAGCAGCGTCTTTGCATGGACGTGTGCACGTACGTGCGCGTCATGCTCCTTGCCAGTTCCTGAAAGGCCATGGACTGATATTTCTATGGACTTTATCGTTGAACTTCCTCCCTCTGATGGTTACACATGCATTTTTGTAGTAGTGGATCGTTTCTCCAAGATGGCACATTTTTCCCCAATCAAAGGTGTTCCATCTGCAGTCGAGACGGCGCAGATGTTTATTCGGGATGTCGTCAGGCTTAATGGCCTCCCAAAGACTAGTGTCTCAGATCGAGGGGTGCAATTTACCTCTAAGTTTTGGAGAGCCTTGTGTCAAGCTTTGGAAATCCAATTGTGTTTGTCCTCTGCCTATCATCCCCAATCCAATGGACAGACGGAGAGAACAAATCAGACGTTGGAGCAATATCTTCGCTGCTTTTTATCTTTTTCTCAAGATAACTGGGCCTCACTACTTCCCCTGGCAGAATTTGCATACATTAATTCTGTTCACTCTGCATCTAACCAGTCTCCCTTCTTTACCAATTATGGATTCCATCCAGCCTTTCTGCTTCTTGCTTTGCCTGACTCCGCATTACCAGCGGTCAAGAACACGCTAGAATTTTTTCATGTAAACAATCAGTTGTTGAAGGATACAATTTCCAGAGCTCAAGGTGACGACAAGAAGAATTTCGATTGGAAAAGGAGGGGCGATTTGAACCTGGAGCCTGGAGATCATGTCTGGCTTTCCACAGTCAACTTGAAACTTACTTGCCCTTCTAAGAAATTGGGTCCAAAGTTCATTGGTCCTTTCCCTGTGGAAAGGAGGATTAATTCTGTGGCCTATAAGTTGAAACTTCCTCCTACCTACCGGATCCATTCGGTTTTTCATGTCTCACTATTGAAAAAGGACGTCCCAAACTCTTTTCCTGATCGTGCTGCTACAGCTCTGGAACCTGTTCTTGTGGATGGTGAGAAGGAGTTCGAAGTAGAGACTATTGTAGACTGCAGGAGACGAGGAGGCCTAACCCAATTCTTGATCAAGTGGAAGGGGTATGGAGCAGAAGATATTTCTTGGGAACCAGAGTCTAACGTTCATGCAAAGGAATTGTTACGGGACTTTTTTTGGAACCATCCTGACAAATGGCCTGTAATGGGCATCCGGAGGCTGCCCCTAGGGAGGGGGCAATGTCAGAAAGCCAGAGACAGATTTCGAGTGTCGCCGTCTGCGCAGGCGCCTGTTGTGGACCATAGAGCCATAATAGGAGCAGCGTCTTTGCATGTACGTGTTACGCCCTTTGACGTAACGTACGTAGGGTGGAGTAGAGGAGCTGAACGATTTGCACACAGTGTCTGTGGCTGCTTACCAAATACCTCACTTTTATCTATGATATGTGAGTAGTATCCTTTTTTTAATAAAGTCTAGTATCCTTTTAAAACCATCGGCACTTCGAGTCTCCACTTTTTATTTTATCTGATGCATGGGCCATTCGGATGAACTGTCTGCTTCCAATTCCTGAGCCTGCAAGAGAGTCTGTACCTGAGAGGAGGTAATCACTGGGAGGTATTCGGCATCAGGTGCTTCCTCTACCTGGTTTGAATTAGAGGAACAGCGCATACAGACCCTGGTGGGTCTCTGCTAAAGGTGAGGTGCATTCCAGAAGATTTCTATGTTGATGGTCAGAGGGGACTAAGTCTATTCTACATCCAATGTTTTATCTTCTATTTACTTAATGGACTATTGAAGATCCAGGATCATGGACATTTTTTAACCATTTATTATTTTCACTGAAGTGCAAGTTACACACATGCGTTTTTCTAGTTGGTATTCTTTGCACATTGCATCACATTGATTCACAGTTAATATTTAGTGCATTTGATTTTTCAGTATGGATATTTTGTAGCAATTACATTTACACTAATGTGCATGTTATATACATGCGTTTCTTCTTTGTTTTGCACTTTTTACACGTCTGGTCTTTCAGAATGTTCGCATCAGCCACAATATTTGCACCGTTGTCATGCACAATGGCAATTATTTTTTGAGCTGGAATTTCAAATTCTGCAGCCACCTCTTTCAACCATTCTGCAATGTTTGTGGCTATATGCCTGTCTTCCAGAGGCATGATAGTAAGGCAAATAGAAGTAATCTTCCAGATGTCTGCTATGTAGTGGCATGCAATGCCAAGGTAAGCCTCTGTCACTATACTTGTCCATATGTACGCAGTCAATGCAATTCTGATTTCATTAGCACCGGTGGCATCCTTTACGTTTGGAACTGTCTCCTGGTACTTCCTCTACACTAGTTTGGTGAAATGAGTCCTTGAGGGAATCATATATTCAGGGTTTAGTACAACGATCAGGTTTTTAAATCCGTGATCTTCAAACATGGAAATTGGCCGCATGTCGGCGACTATCATTTGCAGAATTGAATCTGTTATCACTGCTGCTTGTTTTGGAGTGCACACAGTACTTCGATGCACAAACTCTGCCATGGTGTACTGTTTCTTTCTGGAATGAAACAAATATGATAGTATGCAAAAAAAGCTACTTCTGTGCAGCTCAGTTAGTGTTTCATTTGATTTAACTTACTGTGATGACGATATTTCACCCTCATCTGTGAAGCCACCGTGTTTCCTTTTCATGTGCTCATCCATCACTGTGGTGCTTCCGTGCCACACAAGCTCCTGTTTGCAAATTTTGCAGGCGACAACCTTCTTTATAGTATTTAGCGTAAAATGCTCCCATGCCTTTGAGGACTTCACACACTTTTTTCAACGGTCACTTTGTCAGCACCCTCTGCCAGTGACATTTTATAATGCTTTTTTTTCAGCTGGAGGTACAACAAAAGTGTGGTGTTCAATATAGTGAAATGGAAAGTGTAACATTTTACAGCAATCAATGCAGAATATACATTTGTAAAAACTGCGATAATGGAAAATTGGGAAATGAGGCCAAAATGTATATAATGAATGTGCAGCGCTAGAGTTCACCAGTGGGTGAAATAAACGTATTAGGGTATTATATCCGTGCTTTCTTAATAAATGTGAATGAGCAAATAAATCTTTCATATACGATGTCAGTAAACCTTAGTGACAGCTAGTGTGATTATTTATAAGGTGCAAAACTTCCACTCAATGCTCATGTGCAACCTTAGTACAATAAATACATGTGTTTGAATTAATATTCCATTAAATGTGAATCAAGCTTAGAACAAAATATAAACTGTAGAAAGGTGATTTGAAATAAGTACAAACTTACAGTTAAAACGAAGAGCCGCGAACAGGCTAACTAATCGATAGCCGACTAATCGATGATGGAAAACGTTGACAAAGTTTTCCATCGTCGATAGATTAAATTGATTAGTAGTTGCAGCTCTACATGTCACATTATAGCATGTTATAGCATGTCACAATAGTATGCCCCCACTGGCCACACACTCCGCAAGGTGCAGGTTGACTTTGATCAAAAGACTCTTGTGTCAGCTCACGCAAGTTAAGCCGAACCACATCTCCTTTGCGGCTTTTCACTCCCGGGGAAAATCTTCCATCTGTTGCTATGTGAAACGGCAGCCTCTAGGCATGCTGGACTCTCTCTCTGAGTGACACATCCTTCCCAGTTGCTGTCACAGATGGCACTCTCCCCCTGGACACTTGCTGTATCTCCTGGCCATGCTGGATCCTCTCCCCAGGCAGCTTTGCTTGGCCCTACTCCTCTGCAGGAGACCTCCATGGCAAGCAGTTCTCTGTGTTCACTGGCATTGCATCTTACAACTGCACACCTGCTGGGCCTCTGTTCAGCCCTCACTCTCTCTCGGCAGTCTGAGTGGGCTTCTCAGTCACTGAGCTCAAGGCTGCACAGAGCTGGTTGTAACAGCAGACTCAAAGACTGGAACATCCTTCTCTGACACTGGTGCAGCTTCCACATGTGGTGTTATGCCCTCCAGCCACCATGCTTCTGCAAACATTTTTGTATAACGGTCTTTTCTTTTTGTGCGACCCATCGCAGCAGACACTAATTTTGTGCGCTCCACAGCACTTATGCTCACTCTAGAAAAATAGAGCACTGCTTCTTTAAGGGTCTCACTTGTTTCATATAGCATACAGTTCACAAGAACTTCTTTGGCAGGGACTCCAGTTTCTGCCCACGTTATATAGCACGCATACACCTTTAATGCCAGTTCTTTGCTTTCAAAAATGGCTTCTGCAAGAGGTAGCGCTGGTTGCCTGCATTCTCCACCACTTGTGATTATTTAGGGAATTGAGCACATATGGTAAGCGCTTAAGGACCAGTCTTGAAGCAATTCAAGATTCTCACATATACTCCATGTGACTCTTCCACACATCCCTTGTGTGTCACAGGCTCACTAAGCCTCCATGGCTGATTCCCAGGTGCCTCCCAGGCTGATTCCCAGGTGTGCGTACACACAACCACCTAGCTCCACTCTGGCTTCTGGGTGGAGCCCGTCTGACTCCTGAACACAACTTGTCCCTCTTCCCAGCAGGAGCCCTCATGTGCCTGCAGTCCACACCACACCAACTCCTCTCTTGATCTCTGGTCTGGGTTCTTAATGCGGTTGCTCTCAGCCACCTGATCCCTCACAAAACCTGACGGCAGGAATCTCCAGAGATCCAGATCCCAGCTATAATCCAGAAAAACCGGAGGGAACTGAAAGGCCAGCTTCTTCCCAGAAAAACTATTTTCATTCTGGAACCTCTCAGCCGCTCTGGCTGAGAGTCCTGGGTGACTGTGTTGTCAGCATACTCTGTGGCATTGCCACGCATTGCCACACCTTCCTCTTCTGCCATGTGACTCATCACATGACCAGGTAGAGAAAGGTGTTTCACTTCTCAATGGGTGCCCATCCTGATTGCTGTAATGCAATGTGCATGGGGGAAGTGGTAGTGCTGTACCTAGTGCCCTGAAAACCCCCCAACTACCTCCAGAGCCCCAGCCCCCACAGTGCCTTCTAGGCCCCAGCAGTAACCCTCAAGTGCTCAGAGTGGCCCTTGCAGTGCCCTTCTACCGTCTAGAGTTCCCCCAGTCTATGCAATTCCTCCCAAACATCCACAGTGCCTCCCGGGATCCCACAGTCCCATCCACAGGGTATTGTGCTGTCACAATCTGCATAGGATGTCTACAAACTTTCTAGGGCAGTAAATTCTCAAGAAGACATACATTCACTTTAACAAGACCTAGATAAAATTGTGGCATGGGCTGCAAGATGGCAGATGTGATTTAATATTGAAAATGCAAGGTTATGCACATGGGAGCAAAGAACCTGCACGCAAACTACTACTTAGGGGGTGCTCCATTGGGGAAGTCGGACATGGAGAAAGACCTGGAGGTCCTCTTAGACCACAGATTCAGCAGTAGTATGCGATGTCAAGCAGCAACCAGCAAAGCAAACAGGATACTATCCTGCAGTAAAAGAGCGATTTTGGTAAGGAATAAAAACATAATCTTACCACTATATAAATCACTGGTTCGCCCTAACCTTGAGTATGCAGTTCAGTTTTGTTCACCAACCCTCAGGAAAGATGTCCACAAGTTTGAGCAAATTGAGAAAAGGGCTACAAAATAAATAAAGGGGATGGAAGGCCTAAGCTATGAAGATCACCTCCAGAGATTGAACTTGTTCTCCTTAGAAAAGAGGTGTTTCAGAGGGAACCTAATTGCAAGTTTCAAAGACATTATTGGGGGCCAACAATATCCAGAATAAGATGTTTACACTAAGAACTGTGTTGAGGACACGAGGGCACAACAAGAGGTTAGCAGAGAGGCTGTTTAATCTTAGACCTAGCAAGTTTTTTTTTTACCGTGAGAGTAGTTAAATTGTGGAATTCACTTCCACAGCCAGTGGATCCTCTGATAGCATTGATAAATTCATTTTTTGTGCGACCCATCGCAGCAGACACTAATTTTGTGCGCTCCACAGCACTTATGCTCACTCTAGAAAAATAGAGCACTGCTTCTTTAAGGGTCTCACTTGTTTCATATAGCATACAGTTCACAAGAACTTCTTTGGCAGGGACTCCAGTTTCTGCCCACGTTATATAGCACGCATACACCTTTAATGCCAGTTCTTTGCTTTCAAAAATGGCTTCTGCAAGAGGTAGCGCTGGTTGCCTGCATTCTCCACCACTTGTGATTATTTAGGGAATTGAGCACATATGGTAAGCGCTTAAGGACCAGTCTTGAAGCAATTCAAGATTCTCACATATACTCCATGTGACTCTTCCACACATCCCTTGTGTGTCACAGGCTCACTAAGCCTCCATGGCTGATTCCCAGGTGCCTCCCAGGCTGATTCCCAGGTGTGCGTACACACAACCACCTAGCTCCACTCTGGCTTCTGGGTGGAGCCCGTCTGACTCCTGAACACAACTTGTCCCTCTTCCCAGCAGGAGCCCTCATGTGCCTGCAGTCCACACCACACCAACTCCTCTCTTGATCTCTGGTCTGGGTTCTTAATGCGGTTGCTCTCAGCCACCTGATCCCTCACAAAACCTGACGGCAGGAATCTCCAGAGATCCAGATCCCAGCTATAATCCAGAAAAACCGGAGGGAACTGAAAGGCCAGCTTCTTCCCAGAAAAACTATTTTCATTCTGGAACCTCTCAGCCGCTCTGGCTGAGAGTCCTGGGTGACTGTGTTGTCAGCATACTCTGTGGCATTGCCACGCATTGCCACACCTTCCTCTTCTGCCATGTGACTCATCACATGACCAGGTAGAGAAAGGTGTTTCACTTCTCAATGGGTGCCCATCCTGATTGCTGTAATGCAATGTGCATGGGGGAAGTGGTAGTGCTGTACCTAGTGCCCTGAAAACCCCCCAACTACCTCCAGAGCCCCAGCCCCCACAGTGCCTTCTAGGCCCCAGCAGTAACCCTCAAGTGCTCAGAGTGGCCCTTGCAGTGCCCTTCTACCGTCTAGAGTTCCCCCAGTCTATGCAATTCCTCCCAAACATCCACAGTGCCTCCCGGGATCCCACAGTCCCATCCACAGGGTATTGTGCTGTCACAATCTGCATAGGATGTCTACAAACTTTCTAGGGCAGTAAATTCTCAAGAAGACATACATTCACTTTAACAAGACCTAGATAAAATTGTGGCATGGGCTGCAAGATGGCAGATGTGATTTAATATTGAAAATGCAAGGTTATGCACATGGGAGCAAAGAACCTGCACGCAAACTACTACTTAGGGGGTGCTCCATTGGGGAAGTCGGACATGGAGAAAGACCTGGAGGTCCTCTTAGACCACAGATTCAGCAGTAGTATGCGATGTCAAGCAGCAACCAGCAAAGCAAACAGGATACTATCCTGCAGTAAAAGAGCGATTTTGGTAAGGAATAAAAACATAATCTTACCACTATATAAATCACTGGTTCGCCCTAACCTTGAGTATGCAGTTCAGTTTTGTTCACCAACCCTCAGGAAAGATGTCCACAAGTTTGAGCAAATTGAGAAAAGGGCTACAAAATAAATAAAGGGGATGGAAGGCCTAAGCTATGAAGATCACCTCCAGAGATTGAACTTGTTCTCCTTAGAAAAGAGGTGTTTCAGAGGGAACCTAATTGCAAGTTTCAAAGACATTATTGGGGGCCAACAATATCCAGAATAAGATGTTTACACTAAGAACTGTGTTGAGGACACGAGGGCACAACAAGAGGTTAGCAGAGAGGCTGTTTAATCTTAGACCTAGCAAGTTTTTTTTTTACCGTGAGAGTAGTTAAATTGTGGAATTCACTTCCACAGCCAGTGGATCCTCTGATAGCATTGATAAATTCAAGACACTTTTAGATGAGTTTTAGTTCATTAAATATACAAGGATATAGGAACTACTACAGCTAAGCATATACAGTACAAACACACACACAACCACAAATTTATCAATGCTATCAGAGGATCCACTGGCTGTGGAAGGGAATTCCACAATTTAACTACTCTCACGATAAAAAAACAAACTTGCGCAGTCTAAGATTAAACAGCCTCTCTGCTAACCTCTTGTTGTGCCCTCGTGTCCTCAACACAGTTCTTAGTGTAAACATCTTATAGGCGCTATATAAATACTATGTAATAATAATAATAATAATAATACATAGGTTGAACTTGATGGACCTG
The DNA here is from genome assembly GCF_000935625.1 of Nanorana parkeri. Lineage (NCBI taxonomy): Eukaryota > Metazoa > Chordata > Amphibia > Anura > Dicroglossidae > Nanorana > Nanorana parkeri. The sequence continues at coordinate 109,295 of NW_017308397.1, read as the reverse complement.
CATCTTTATTCAACCTTACCTACTGTATGTTACAATTAGTCTGCTGCATAGCTCATCACAATAACCGCAGTCCCCTCCTGAACCCCTGTTTCCCTACAGTGCCATCCAATCTGATTCAGAATCCCTCAGTCCTCTCCAGAACCCCTATCCCTTCAAAGTTCTACCCAGCCTGCAGCAGATCCATCCAGCCACTCACAGATTCCCCTGGCTCCATCAAGAACCCCTACTGCACCTCAGAAACCCCCATTTTTTTATCCAGTGTCACCAACATTGGGGCATGTTTTCCTCCTACTGACAACTTACACTGGAACGTTATTCCTTCCACTTACCACCAACACTAGTAATTTTTTCCTCCTACTGACCAATGCCTTGGCATTTTTTTCCTCCTATTGACCAGCATTTTTTTTATATAACAAATTTGGTGATAGAGCATGTAGATTCCTGTGGGCTGTTGGATCCTGCCTGCATGTCTGATTGTTCTTTACTTGCCTTGGGATATTGGATATTGGGTAATTTAGGAACACGTTTTTTTAAATTTTATTATGAAGTGGAATCAAATAATATGTAACAGATATTAAAGTGTAACTTCAGGCAATCATTATAATTCCAAGGAAATTTTTAAAGTGTACAGGGAACTTTCAAGAGGTACTGTATCTACAAAGGGTACCCTGTTACATCACTGATATTAACCCAATACTAACTCATATATTCCAAATATATATGGTGAACAGTGAATAGGGGCGTAACTAGAAACCTTAGGGCCTCGGTGCAAGAAACGATGAGCCCCCCCTATCAAAAAAGCATGATTTTGATACTTTTTTGTCAATAAATGTTGTAAATGGCTGCTGTTGCTCGCATAACTAAGCCTATTGTTACCAACATGTATCCTGCAATTACTGTAAAGCATGTTCCCATTACTGGCAGAACTACCAGGGTCGCAGCGGTCGCATGTGCATATTAAGGAATCCTTAATGTAGTGCTAGTTCTTTAACCCTTTTACTGCCAAGGCGTTTTTTGCACACATCTTATAATCCACATTTTAGACCTGAAATTTGCTTAACATTACTTGACATTTGCTGGGTTTAAAATCTGTTGGCAGCATATTTTGTAAATAACATTATTTTGTCAATTTGTCATTATAAATGTTGCCAGCAAGTTTCAGTGAATGTGCCTAGTTTCACCAGCAGCTTTATATATGAGTTGGTATTGTACCTAACATTTACATTTGATATGACTTTTAGATTTTACATGATTACTGTTCAATATTAACATGTTTTTTTCTTGCAAACAGATTTGAAGGGTCTCCTTTTTTGCCTGTGTATTGATAAATCATTTGAGCAGACTAGCAGAGTTGTATTGAGAGAAAGGAAAAGCACAATGATTGTGCAAAACTGCTAAGCTTAAAGCAATGCCTTCATATGCAATAAGCAAATATTAGACATGTGCAATTTTTTGATGGTAGTTTTTTTTTAATCCGAAATTCGGATCCGGAATCCGTTAACTGAATTCGTATTTCGGATAAAAAAAACAACTACCACTCCAATATTAACAAAGGTATTTTGCTTTTTAACTTCATCATAACGAATGTTCGTAAAATTACGAAAATATAACCGCCACTAACGAAAATTCGTATTTCGTACGAATCCGAATTGAGTTCAGTTACGAATTACGAAATAACGTATATTCCGAAACGAAACGAAACAGAACACATTTTTTGACGGTGCACAAGTCTAGCAAATATGGCTGTCACTATGTACATTATAGAAATAATTACACGCAATACATACAAATCATGTTTTTAAAGCATTCACATAGATTGGATTAGTTATATTCACATGTATAAACACTACAGATTCCCTTTACATTGATTGCATGTTATAAAGTGAGATGAAAAGTGAGTTCCAGTAGGCATTTGTCAGCATTGTTCTAGTAGGATAAGAAGATTGCAATACATAAGGGAAACAAATCCCAGCTGCTCCAATAAAGTCAAACTTCTCTCTGCACTTACTAAGTTTTATATTTAATTGCATTGACCTAACAACCTTATATATTACTATACAGGAATCATCATAGTTATGTTTGATTTTAATGATTGCAGGACACATGTAAGTGGCTCAGAACACTCCCAGGTTTGCTGCTGGACACCACTCCAAGTTCTACATGATCACTCTGATGTCTTGTTTCCTGTCAAAGATGCTGGTTCCTATTCCCATTCAGGTAATTGGTATAAAATATAATTTCTCACAAGGCACAAAAAATTTCCATGGCGATTACTCATGTGGTCCAAAACATCAACCTCAACAAAATAGATCTGCATTTGCTATATGTTGGATATAACACAGGGGTAGCCAACCTTGGAACTGCAGCTCTGGTAAAACTACAAATCCCATCACCTCTCTGTCTCTGGGATCCATGCCACATGTGATTTGTAGTTTCACCACAGTTTGAGTGCCGAGGTTGCCTACTCCCGATATAACTTTCTCTTCTGAATTATTGTTTCTTTTACATTCATTGAAGGACACAGTGAAGATCTCACATTTCTGACTATTGGGTTATAGTGCCACCTTTAGGAGTAGGACACAAGCACATATACAAAAGCACAGCCTACGGGCAACACCTGCTGTTGGCCAGACCCCCATCTGCTAGAGGCAGCTCAGCTGGGAATCTTAGTGTCCTTTCTTTTTGCAGGAAGTCCTTTTTTCTTTAATTTTCTTCAGTCCTCTTCAAGTCCTACAATCAACAGCTGAGCTGGGGACAGGTTGGATAAGCTAGATTGTTGTAGTCCCCCCAGCTCAGCCATTGAGCGGATGTAGATCCTTAGCTACATGCAGGTTCAGCTGTGACATGCCTTTCCTGGATCTAAGGGTGGCCTGTGAGTGTTCCTCACAGGTGGGGGGTCACATATGAGTGATTTGTTGCTGTGCCCCCTAGTGTCCCCAAGGAGATAGCACCCCTGTTCCAGCAGATTTGAGGAGATCTGTTATGGGGAAGGTAACTGTCTTTGTCCTTGAGATGTGTTAAGTGCTTAAACCCCTGTTTTTACCTTCTCCCTCTCAGGGTAGCTAGGAGTGGGTTTAGGGTACATTTGCTCCCCTGTACCCTGTCAGGTTTGGCCTCCCCTGTAGCTCTACTCTGGGTGGATTCTATGTGGCCAGGTTGGATTTATGTGTACAAATGTTCATTTGGTGGCTGATGGTTGCAAAGTTTCTAGTGTTCCATTTTAGCCTTCTTCCGCAGAATCCCTGTCTGTTTTGCTAGCAATGATGGGGCCTCTGTGTCTTCACACTTTGGGACCATATCTAACGCTGGGCCCTCAAGTTCCTTTTAGGAGGAAATTGCACCTGGGCTCTAATGTTCCCTAAAAGAGAAAACAAAAAACTGTTTCAGCTCTCTACATGGTTTGTACCACTCAGGGGCGGACTGGGCCGGCAATTGCCCCCCGGGCCTCTCTGCTGCCTTTAAAAATGGACCCTGCCCACGGCCGTCAGGGGCCTCCGCTAAAAGAAGCCTCTGGCCACCGCTGCAGTGGCTCCCTCCCTTCGCCGCCTCTCTGCCACTTGCACCGCTACAGATGCGGCTCTGTACTCGGCGGCCTCTCGCTCCTCAAGGGGGACCTCTGGTTAGACCCAGCCATCCCGGATCGCATACCTATGCGATCCAGGCTGGCCGGCTGGGTGCATGTGGCAGAGAGGTGGCGGAGGGAGCCACTGCAGCTGCAGCCACAGCAGACCTCCCCCCACAACCAGGGTCCAGGGAGCCCCCACTGACCACCAGGGAGCCCCCACTGACCACCACTGACCACACGCTGCAAGACGCACCTCCTCCCCACCTCACGCTTGCCGCTGCTAGAGCCGCTGCCTGCTTCCACGCTCCACACGCCACACCTCCTCCCTGCCTCACGCTTGCCGCTGCTAGACCCGCCCATCTGCATCCATGCTCCACACGCCACACATCCTCCCCACCTCACACTCACCACCCGCCTACATCCATGATCGGCACAGGGACGCAGGTAAAAGTAAGGAGGAGCAGGCGTGGGGGGATGACACCTGCCGACAGACAGGCCCGATCTCAGAAGCAAGTTGCTGGAAGACTGCTCAGGTAAGCCTGCACTCCCCCCCCCCTCCACATGGTGCGCTATAATGTATTGCTGGGACTCGTATTCCTCTATAGCTGATGGTACATGGTGCTGTATATTATACATAGGAATACAATACAATGTTCTATTGCTGGGATTTGTTGTACTCCTCTATAGCTGGTGGTATTCTGCATTGCACTGTATAGACTACAAAATCCCAGCAATAATATATTATACAGCGCAATGCGGAATACCACCAGCTATAGAGGACTACAACAAATCCCAGCAATAGTACATTATACAGCGCAATGCAGAATACCGCCAGCTATAATGTGCTGGAGATATTCTGCTGTATAATGTATTACTCAGGGGGGCGTGGCTAACGCATGGCGCTGAGCAGTCGCACCTGAGCAGAGCTCCGGCCACAGCCCGACGAAACTTGCCGTTAAACTATCCTTTACTTCACTCATTCTCCACCACATTGAGCACGATCATGGGGAGGAAGGGCCAGAGATCATCCGGATCGAAAAAAGCGACCTGTGGCACCCTGAAGAGGTATCTGATCTCGGAACCGCGCTCACCTCCCGCCACCGCATTGCGGCCTAACACGAGGCAGCCACCTTCGGAAAGGAAGACAGCCCAAGCCGCCTCACAGCAGTCTCCAGCCATGGACTCGCCGGGGTCTTCAAGCGACTCTTATACCCCCTCTCCTATACCATTGTCGGCGGATATGCAGGTATCAGATGTAATGAGAGACCTCCCGACAAAATCAGACCTGGCCCATATGTTCCAGGTATTGGAATCCTCACTCAAACAGGATTTATCCAATGTGCGCTCTGACCTTTCTCATTTGCTGACCCGAGTGGAAGAATCGGAGACCCGGCTGGATGGCCATGATCGAGAAATCCGGGAGTCACAACGTGTGATGGCGATCGCACATCGCTCTCTCCTATACAAGGTGGAGGACCAGGAGAATCGCAGCTGCAGAAATAATCTAAGAATCCGGGGACTGCCAGAAGCTACTGCAGACGCAGATCTGATGGACTCATTACAAGGTATTTTTAACTCTATATTGGGTCGCTCAGCTACTGCACCCCTCCGCTTGGACCGCGCTCATAGGGCCTTGCGTCAGATACAGCTCCTCGAGATGTCATCTGCAGATTCCATTACTTTGCGGACAAAGAGGAAGTATCCAAGAAATTAAGGGTGTTATCTTCTGTAGATTTCGATGGGGCGCAACTCCACATCTTCCCAGACCTGGCCCGCGAAACCTTGGAACGCCGCAGGGCCCTGCGTCCGCTCGTAGACCGCCTCCGACAAGCAGACATTACTTACCGATGGGGATTACCCTCTTGCCTGATCGCTAAAAATGGAGGCCGCTCGGTGACCCTATGCTTCCCTGAAGAGCTGGAGGCCTTCTGCACCGACTTGGGGATCTCGATCCCGGACCTACCGGGCTGGACCAGCGCCATACAGGACTCCAGCCCAGATGCAAGCTGCGGATGGAGACCCTCCCCAAAGAAACGCCGCTCGGGCAGGCCTATCAACCCTGACGGACTGGGGTGAGCAGGTCCCGATACACCTCTGCGGGTCGACTCCGATATTTTTTGACATGGTGAATGTCATGGCAGACGCCACATTGTCCGCACGGGTTGTGCTCAGATATATTTTTCAATGATCGCTATTTGAATATACTCTTTCTTAACGGCATCAGTTGACTGAGTGTAGTTACAACATTTTACAGTATCCTGGTCGGGCTGACGGTTACAGCCTGCTCACGTTGCATTGAGTTTATTCCCACTCAGGGAGTTTTTGTGTTTTTGTTTTTTTAACGCTTGGATTCTCCCCTGTACCCTTACTTTCCCTCACTCTCTTCTTTTTCAAGCACCGGGAGGCTACTTGAGGATTTACATAATTGTTCTTTACTTGAGATTATCGGTTTGGATTGTGAATCCTTCATTGTACATATTATTTAGTACTGACCATCATCCTGTGTTGCTTTTATGTCTTTTCATATGTCTTACAATAAAAATGTATTATACAAAAAAAAGTGTACAGGGAACTTTCAGGAGGTACTGTATCTACAAAGGGTACCCTGTTACATCACTGATATTAACCCAATACTAACTCATATATTCCAAATATATATGGTGAACAGTGAATAGGGGATTAACTAGAAACCTCAGGGCCTCGGTGCAAGAAGCGATGAGCCCCCTCTATCAAAAAAGCATGATTTTGATACTTTTTTGTCAATACATGTTGTAAATGGCTGCTGTTGCTCGCATAACTAAGCCTATTGTTACCAAAATGTATCCTGCAATTACTGTAAAGCATGTTCCCATTACTGGCGGAACTACCAGGGTCGCAGTGGTCGCATGTGCATATTAAGGAATCCTTAATGTAGTGCTAGTTCTTTAACCCTTTTACTGCCAAGGCGTTTTTTGCACACATCTTATAATCCACATTTTAGACCTGAAATTTGCTTAACATTACTTGACATTTGCTGGGTTTAAAATCTGTTGGCAGCATATTTTGTAAATAACATTATTTTGTCAATTTGTCATTATAAATGTTGCCAGCAAGTTTCAGTGAATGTGCCTAGTTTCACCAGCAGCTTTATATATGAGTTGGTATTGTACCTAACATTTACATTTGATATGACTTTTAGATTTTACATGATTACTGTTCAATATTAACATGTTTTTTTCTTGCAAACAGATTTTTGCCTGTGTATTGATAAATCATTTGAGCAGACTAGCAGAGTTGTATTGAGAGAAAGGAAAAGCACAATGATTGTGCAAAACTGCTAAGCTTAAAGCAATGCCTTCATATGCAATAAGCAAATATGGCTGTCACTATGTACATTATAGAAATAATTACACGCAATACATACAAATCATGTTTTTAAAGCATTCACATAGATTGGATTAGTTATATTCACATGTATAAACACTACAGATTCCCTTTACATTGATTGCATGTTATAAAGTGAGATGAAACGTGAGTTCCAGTAGGCATTGTTCTAGTAGGATAAGTAGATTGCAATACATAAGGGAAACAAATTCCAGCTGCTCCAATAAAGTCAAACTTCTCTCTGCACTTACTAAGTTTTATATTTAATTGCATTGACCTAACAACCTTATATATTACTATACAGGAATCATCATAGTTATGTTTGATTTTAATGATTGCAGGACACATGTAAGTGGCTCAGAACACTCCCAGGTTTGCTGCTGGACACCACTGCAAGTTCTACACAGGGCAGCCATCAGAAATTTTGGGGCCCCTTACACGGCTTTAGGCCGGGCCCCCCCACGCGCAGCTGGACGCAGGGCTTAGTGACGCGCTGGATGCAGGCCCACCTGAGAGTGACCCTGCAGAGCCCACCATAGATGCTGCACAGCCCATCTGAGACTGTCTATGGTGGTCTCTGAAGGGGTCTCAGGTGGACTGGTCAGGGCTGCATCCCTCCCCTCCCTACTTTCCTTCCTTCCTAGCTCCTCTTACCTACACACATGGCCTCGTCTGCCGCCGGACCGGCCAGAAGTGACGTCACGTCACTAACGTGACGTCAGTCCCGGCAAGTCTGACATCAGACGAGCAGCGTCACTGATGGGGCCCTGCGCTACTAGGCCAGGCCTCCGCCTCCTCGCCCTTCATCGGCGGCCGATAGTCATGTAAGGGACCCGGGTGGGCCCCCCAGGCTGCCCGGGCCCCTTACATAAGTATCGGCCGTACCCCCTCTGATGGCTGCCCTGGTCCCCACTGATGATTTTAAAGACTGCAATAAGGTCCCCTCTTAAGTGCTTCTGGTTCTACATGAGAACTCTGATGTCTTGTTTCCTGTCAAAGATGCTGGTTCCTATTCCCATATCATGTTGAGTTTTGTGGCTGGTTGTTTTAAGGTGTTTATTTTTTGATAGACTTTTTTTTAAGAAAGTAAGAATATTTTAAAGAATCGGCTGCACAGAATGAAGAAACACACATAGACTACAGTAAGTCTCATATAGCTGCATAAAATTTATAAAAAACTGTGATAGTTTAATATCACTTTAATTCTTGCAGTGTGGGGGTAGCCCCACTGCAAGGGTTAAGAATATTTATGCTTGGGGTTCTTGTTCAATCACTACTCTTTGAATATGGTCTTCAAGCCAGTTCTCTATTCAATTACAGACTAAGAGGGTTATTCACTAAGCTGCTGAAGGCAGCCCAGTGAATAACCAAGCCAAAGTGAACTGAGACGAACGGCGTTCAGCTATTCACTTCGGCGGCTGTTTTTCAGTATAAAATATCCCCTAAAATTTCCAACCAGACCCTTGATCCGATCACAGGCCGTGCAGGAAAGGAGGGCGGGGGGAGAGGCTCCCTGCCATACTAGGCCACATGCCCTCTGCATCGGGAGGGTGCTTCTCCAGAGTCCCCCCTGGAAAAGCACCTTGTCCCAGTGACGATGGGGATGACTCGTTGAAATAAAAAAAACCTACCTGACCACACGAGACGAACTCCCACCAAAGAATGAAGATTCTGACAGATGGCGGCAAAATAAAAACAATTGGGTGGAGCTAGTGGTGACATCACCACTAGCTCCGCCCAACATTTTACATTTGTCTGGCACCTGCCAGAGTCTTCTTGCAGGTCCTGAACAAATGAAAACAACTGGCAGAGCCAGCCGGGCGGAGCAAGTAACCTGAGGACGCTGGTCTGTCATTGAATGTTATCATGGCTGGCACCGTAGTTGTTGTCATGTATTGACAGCCCAATGTCCTCAAGGACGCTGGGCTGTCATTGAATGATAACAACTTGGCAGTTGTTGTCACTTGCGGGGAGAATGGTCGGTTTCGCAGACCGTTTCTCCCTGCTTCAGCTGTTACTAGGGCTCAGCCGAGTCGAAGCATATGTGTTTAGCTCGACTACCTTCGGCTGCTGTACGGACTGTTGTGAATAGCCCGTACAGCAGCCCTTCGGTTCAACTGAAGCCGAAGTTATGGCTAGATCCTTCGGCTCCTTCATGAATGACCCTCTAAACCGTGGTGGACCTAAGGAACAAAGGGCCCTGGTGCAAGGTTTTTTTTGGGCCCCCCCCAAAAACCCCCCCACAAACACAGCGCTCTCCTCCCGCAGCGCTTGGCCGGCTTTCACTTTCTCTCCTCCCTGCTGGGACACAGAGCAGTGCCCAGCGGGGAGGAAAGAAATCAGGGAATGCGCCGATGTATCGGCAGAAAAATGGCACTTTCGAGATTTAGCCAAAAGTGCAATTTTCGGCCAATATGTTTTGGCGGCCGATATATCGGTGCATCCCTAATATTTACAGCAATGCCGAATGGCACAGGCTATAGAGGACCACACACCCCAGCAATACTTTATATAACAATAGCATTTCTGTATAAAGTACTGCTGAGATTTGTAGTCCTCTAAGGAGGGTGCCATTCTGCAATGCTTCAACAGTACTTTTTACAACATTAGGCTACAAATAATAATTATTTTAATGAATTATTTACCCTTACCTCTTCTATCTTCAGCTGTTTCCTGTATGTGTTCTGTTTGCTGGGTCCTAACTACCGTCCGAGGCCCCATGATGTGCCTGCAGGGCCATCTTCAGTGCCTCCTTGTTCCACGGCTCCCTCCTCACAGCAGCTGGCGGGCCCCATACTATCTCGGCCAGCGGACGGGGCCCCCCATTTCAGAGTGTTGCGGGGCAGCAGTGGCGTAAGCAGAGTAATGTACATCACTTCCGAGTCCAGTGATCGGAGGAGAGATCAGCGGCTGGAAGCTGCCGAATCTCTCTCCGATCATTGCGGGGGGACCCACCGAGCCGCTCCAGGGCACCGCACAGGGATAGCGTTGCCCAGGGAAGCCAACTGTGGCAGCGGTGGGGGGGCGCATGGTACAAACGATCCGACGGCTGTACAGACACCAGATCGCTTGTAAGTTATACAGCAATCGCCTGCTGTTAAAACCGCTACCAAGAGCACGGCTGCCGAAGCAGCCGTGTTCTTGTTTTAACCACTTCTGCGGGCCGCCGTCTATAGACATACTGCAGCCCTGAAGTGGTTAAAGTCCATTTTTTCCCCTCCCCCCCAATGTAAATGCCAGCATTTACCTTAACTGATATCTCTTAATCAGATCTTCTTTCCTGATGTTTTCATCTGTCCCTCCAGCGGTACGGCGGGTCTCTGATCCAGCGCGGACTCCTCTGTCCTTGCTGGCACTTCCTGTCCCACGGTATCTGCATGCGGGTGCACGCATCCATAGACTTACCTATGGGGACGGGGTAAGTTTAAACCGCTGTTAAAGAACTATGGGGTCAGTGTTTTTCCCCATAGTTCTCCTTAGGGTAAACTACACCGCGAGCTACAGCACGCGGTATACTAAGACGCCGCAGCCGGAGCGGATACCGACTTAGATGACGGGAGCCAGCTGTACCCGCCCCCTCCCCCGTCCGTTCCGCCAGTCAGCGCTGGCAGATCGGAGCGGGGAGAGGGGAATCCAGCCCCTCCCCCTGTCACGGCAGAGAACCGTGACAGGATCGAGAGGAGAGCGAACCTGGTATGTGTTCGCTCACCTCCCGATCTACTGAGCCGACCTGTGACAGTCTCATTGTCACAGGTCGGCTAGAACTATGAGGTGAGTGGAAATCACTCATCTCATAGTTCTCCTTTAAAGTGTTTTTTTTAAAACTATCTGCTTGCTAGCCTCATATATATGCAAAAAAGCCGGAGGGTTAAGAAACCCTTTAATACTCACCTGATCCCTGGAACGACCGACAAGCGCAGACTCCCATCTCTCACGCTGTCAGAATATGCATACAGAGCGTGTCGATTATTATTTAAACCGGCGCGCTGTGTGCAGCTTCTGAGAAGATACGCTATTAGCATAGCGAGGAAGTCAGCTGCCCATTTTGCATCGCTTCCACTACGCCAATAGGGTATCTTCTCAGAAGCTGCACACAGTATGAGATTCGGGCTGGCTGGATCAGGCAGACGCAGCCCTCTAATCAGGCACTGTAGAGGGCGTCCAGAGGACCCACTTGAGGAGCGAGCGGCGGCAGATTAGAGAGCCAGGTCTGATGCGGACGGGCTGACCGGGAGCTGCGGTGACGGCCGCATGGTCAGTTCGCCCCTGCGCCCAGGGCAGACGCCCCCCCTTGCTACCCCACTGGCCGTGAGTGTCGGATGAACGGACACTCCCGGCGAAGAGACTGGGGGCCCGCTGGCCGCTGGATACCGATCCGGTGCTATTCGGCGGCCGGCAACTTTGCTAGCCCCCCAGGCTGAGGCCCCAGTGCGGCCACACCAGCGGTAGTTCCGCCACTGCCTCTAAATGTTCAGCGCCTATAGATCTTAACTTTCCCATCCAACTAGAGAATGTCACAATGTCAGATCCTGGGTTTGGGGATGATATAGCAGTGGCAACGGCAGGAGAGTAGAGTGTGTCTGTGTCGCATGCCCCGCCCCCTGCACACTGTGTGGCCGGAATGCTGTGTCAGACTCAGTGTACAGGGTGAGTCAGAATGGAGAATTGAACTGCCGCAAGAGGGGTTGAGGGGTGGAAAGCGGTGGGCGATTGTGCTGCCAGAGGGGGTGTGTGTAACCGCACACTGTGCTGTAATGTCATTTAATTTGAGACATGGATTATATTAGGGAACATTACACTGTAATGTTCCCTATTATAATCTGTTTCTCTGATTAAATGATTACAGTTGTCTTCTATCCAGTCTATACAGCAATAGGTTTGAAGCCTGAACAAAGTATTGCACTTTCTGTGACACATACCCTGCACAGACCACCATAAACTCCACCCACACCGCCTGAGAGCTACCCAGCTGCCATTAACCCCGCACCGACCACCGGAGAGCCACGCGGCCCCCATTAACCCCCGCACAGACCACCTGAGAGCCATGCGGCCGCCATTAACCCTGCACAGACCAACTGAGAGCCGTGCAGCCGCCATTAAATCTGCAACAGATCACCTGTGAGCTGCACAGCCACCATTAACTCCGCACAGACCACCTGTGAGCCGCACAGCCACCATTAACTCCGCATAGACCACCTGAGAGCCGCACAGCCACCATTAACCCCATACAGACCACCTGAGAGCCATGCAGCCCACATTAACTCTGCACAGACCACCTTTTAAAAAAAAATAAAACTACTCTTTTCACCTTTATTAATCCTTTAGTAGTTAAACCCCTGGCTAAACCCCTTTCGGCCATCTATCAGTTACTTTCCCTCTGAGGGACGAGACCCCTTCTACAGTGCTGGGGGGCCTGGGAGGTGGACTGCCTGGAGCTGGGGGAGGGTGACCTGGACAAAGTCTGGCATAATCCTATGACTATCCTGATATCTGCTAGAGACAGACTGATTCAATATAAAATTGTCCATAGAGCAGCACCCTGGAGTTGGCTGGCTATGATATGTTGATGTATTGAGGAAGTGATGTTGGTTGTTGACATCACTTCCTGTTTGACATCACTAAAATAAATGGAGCTTCGGTGGAGGGGACATATTTGGAACAGAAACTCCACCATGAAAGCATCACCTTTTCTTGACTCTGCATGAGTGTTGCCTTTCCTTGCACAAAAGAGGTTAATACACAGGGAAATTTGTTTGTGTTTGGCGCACTTTGGTGCACTTTTAATGGGGCATGGATTTGTGCGTTTGGCCCAAGCGAATTTCCAAAACAAGATGGCGAGCGAGGTATAGTCAACAGGCTTTTCTTAACAGCTGACTGAGGGGGGAAAGGCTGATTCAGGTTATGTATTTCAACTTTTGAAATGTTTGTTGTTTTTGAATCGGCATTCTCTGTCAGCTGTGTCGGAAAGTTTTGCTCAACGAAATAACTTATTCACTCTTTTTGTGCCAGGTAAGGCTCATCTTGTGTAGTTTTTGGTGGATCTGAGTTGATTGCATGGTCAGATTGTGACGTGTGTTTAAGGTTTCTTATAAACGGCTGCTGTGTATGTGAGATATGTGCTCAGTGTTTCGTGATATATTCGGGTTCTTTTACTTTCAAAAGTTTTTATTATTTTCACCGAGACATAACAAAACATTTAAACATAACACAATGTAGTTTGACAACGTACATACAAAACAAAAATAGCATTACTCTCGTCCCCACCAATTTCTTATACTTACCATAGCCTGTGAAATTACCTACGAACTAGCCGAAATATACTAAGACAACTAAAATTGTTCAAGCTCTCCTTCTATTTGCGACATGTCTTTAAGTGAACTGTCAACCTAACTCATTGTTCCCCACCAGTATGCGGAAAGTGGAGAAGCGCTGCAAAAAAAAAAGGGGAAAAAAAGGAAATTGTTTTTGGTCGGGGAGGGCTGGGGCCCAGAGTCACTCCGTCTCTCTCATATTGTGGTAGAGTTGGTATAAGCCCGCCAGGGATCCCATGTGCACGCTTTTATCCAATACTATACGTGCCAGTTTTTCATGGATCATAATCCATGACAGTTTAGTCTTTTCTTGCCTCAAGGATACCCTTGATGTTTTCCAAGCTTTAGCTATCGAAATTTTAGCTGACAAAAACATGAATGTTATCAATCGTGTACTATATCTCGAGGTTCCCGGCACTGTATCATTAAGAAGGGCATACCCGGGGTCTCTCGGAACACGTACTCCCGTCACCCGAAAAATTTGATTATAGACCCTTCCCCAGAATGTACGGATACAAGGACACGGCACAATACATGGTGCCCCCCAGCTTGCACCCCCTGAAACATAGGGGAGACGCTCCCGGGTACATACAAGCAAGTCTGGAGGGCACCAGGTACCACCTGGAGAATACTTTAAAATTGGCCTCCAGCAATGAAACATTAAGCAGCCCCTGAGTTTATATTCGGGTTCTTATGTGAAGTGAATTTATGTTGTTATTGGTAGAGTTCCGGTCCGGGTAAGTTTTTGCGGTATAGTGTTTTATGCTGAGCGGAAATCTATTTGTTTTTGGGCTGGAAATCAGTTTACAGTGAAATTGATGCAGTCTTTTTGCTTTCTATCCTCTAAAGCTCAGTTATTGGTGTATTTCTTTGTGTTTTTACAGGATATCAGAGACAATTTTTGGTTTTCTTTGTGTAAGACCATGCGACTTGAGCGGCCATCTTGTTTTCCTTTGTGTTTGTTTTTGCATTAAGGTGCACATGGCTGTGCGACCATCTTGTTTTTGTAGTGATTTTATTCGGTTTTAGTTTTAGAAGGCAGTTTTAGTGCTATTGTTGCAGTTTTGAACTAAATTTCGTTTTTGTAGTATTCGTTTTGGTTTTTAACAAGGAATTCTGTTTTAGCTGGAGCTGGTTCACTTTTAACTGAGTTTTGGTGCCTATGGAAAGTGATTAGTTGTTTTTTGCATCAAATGTCTGTTTTTTTCTAGAATAGTTATTTTGTCTTTTTGTAACTTTGCTATGTATAGCTTTATTTGGTTTTGATAATCTTTGTGCTGGATATCGGTTGACTATACTGAATTGTGGAACTGTTTGGCATAGTTAGTAGTTGGTTGTTATTACAGTTACTACAGTGTAAACGTGTGGTGCTTTGTAGTTCTGTGCCAAAAGTATTGGGACAACTCAGAGATCGATAGCAGTATTTTTCGTAGTAACCATTGTGGTGTTTGTATTCCTGTATCATGGAAGGGATTTTTAAAGAAGTAGCTAAAGTGAAAAACACAGAGGTCATTGTTCAAGCTATGCAGGGATCTACCGATCCATGGCTGCAGGCTCAGAATTGTGTAGCAAACCTGATCGGTACCAAAAAGTGCCGCAAACAGAAAGGAAAATATGCTCTTATTTTTGCTGCTGGTTGGATAGCAGATAAATATCAGGAGTCTTGTAGGCTGAAAGATGCACAGAAGATGCACAGACTGCTATAAGGGAATTGTCTGTACTCTACGGGAGTGAAAAGGCTGAGCATTCTCATTGTCTGGCCCAGATTGAGTCATTGAAACAACCGTTAGAAAGTCATAGTGCGATTATGACTGCAGTTAATGTTTCTTGGGTTAGAGGCAATGCTTGTGCTGTAGATGTGGAGAAGTCTGACAATGATGTATCAGAAACTGAAACTGACTTAGGGATGGAAATGGACAATGTAAATGACCCTGTAGTTGGAAATATTAATACAATGGCAGAGGATACCTCAGATGAGTCCGGTGTGGGATCTAGTAATGCTAGGATGGTTAATGTTGTGCAGCAGGGTAGGTCGCCATGTGCTCAGAGGTTTTGTGCAGGGAGGCAAGCTATTTGTTGTTTTGCATGCCAAAGGATTGGGCACATTGCGCGATACTGTGCTGTAGCTAATGGCAACATGCACAGAGATTCTAAGTATCCCAAAACCACATCTAGAAGTAAAGTGGTTTATTCAGCAAGGTGGGGTAATGGTCCCAGACATGGTTCTTTGCAAAGGCATAGAAGCCAGGGACAGCCAGGGTCTTGGACTCGAGGAACAGATTTAAAATCCCAATATGAACTGTTGGAATGTGAAAATATGAAGCTCAAAAAAGAACGAGATCGGTTCTGGGAACAGCTCCAAGTTTCAAATTTTGTGTACCAGAGAAGAAGGAATAAAGAGATGTTGTTGAGATCTTTCTAAACCATTTTACTTTCTGTATTTTGCAGGAAAAATGGAAGACCGAAATTAACGTAACTTTTCTTTCCCTAGAAACCTGTATTGGGGACCTTTTTATAATGTTAAATCCTGTTTCTTTGGTAAAATGAATCTAAAGTTGGCTTGAGACTGAGCAAGTTAGCGTTTCAATGCTTGGGAAAAAACTATCCTTGCATTGTTTACTGTTTCAGGTGAACCCACCCACTCACGTAATTGTTCAGAGGCAGGGTGTGTGTATGTATGTTCCAAGGACAATAAGTTTATTCCTTTATTTTTATGTTTGGGCGTTTTTGTTTCTTGAGAGAGCAATTCATGCCCCCTCCCCCATTGTTTTGGGTTTTATAGCATGAGCTGCGTTTTGTACAGTATCGCATTACTGTTGGTTTTACAATAGAAAAGAAAGGATTTGGTTTTAAAAACGTTCTTTTTATATTTACTTTCCATAGGCGGATTGTGCAAGCGAGAATAACACACTTTTATTGGTTTAGAGTTGCTTTGTGCAGCGAGTAGTAAATTTTTTGTTTACGCCCAGACTGTTTTATTAGGAGTTTTATCGTGTGACTACTGAGACATCGTACAACTGTTGAAATAGACAGCAGAGGGCTATCCCCATTCTTTGTGATTATTGAGAGAAGCCACATTGTTATGTAGAGAAAGCGGGCGTAAGTGTGCTGTGCAGTTTAGTCTGGCGACGCAGTTTACGGTCGTACAGCGGATACGCTTGTGTATGCATACACTGTGAGGGGTAGAGACAAAATTCGGGGGG
>NW_017308397.1:73572-92742 GCF_000935625.1 Nanorana parkeri | reverse complement strand
AGGGGTAAAAAAAAGTCAGGGGGGGGGGGGGAGGGGGTAATCTGTGGCTTGTTGTCCTAATCGTTTGCATTGTTTGGTTGTTATTACGGGTATTACAGTGTAAAAAAGTGGTACTCTGTAGTTCTGTGCCAGAAGTGTTGGGGCAACAAGCCATAGAGTTACAAATCCCCTCGGTTAGGGTTTCTAGTTGGGGGACTATAGTGGTATAGTGGTTGTAGTCCGTCAATCCACCTAAAAAAAGGCACTGGGCGGTGCTCTCCTAAATAGGAGCATGGGTTTCCCTGGATGCAGGGGTAAGACTAGAGTCGATTAATTGCCATGGGCAGCGGACCCCAGTGATATGGTCTAAGCCCGTATGGATAAGGTTGCCGCCCTGCGAGGCAGAGCTAGAGCTATAGCTAGTGAGGATTGGAATCCTTTTTAAAGCTTTGGGAGGTCTGGAGGATCTCTGGTTTTCCATTGGATCTGGGCTAAAGGAATTAGGAGTACATGTACTTATGGTGTTTGTGTTTCCTTCTATACGCCGGAGTGAGATGTTCCTGATGTTTTATCGGCCGAGTCACCGA
The DNA here is from genome assembly GCF_000935625.1 of Nanorana parkeri. Classification (NCBI taxonomy): domain Eukaryota; kingdom Metazoa; phylum Chordata; class Amphibia; order Anura; family Dicroglossidae; genus Nanorana; species Nanorana parkeri. Next base: position 92,176 of record NW_017308397.1, on the reverse strand, counting down.
AGCACGAACAGACGACGACATTTTCGTTGCCGAGACGAGACGACCCGGAAGACCTACCCATGGACCAGATGCAGAGGATTCCAAACCGACTGGCGACTAACGCAACCCACCACCTCGCTCTGAGTCACCTCACGAAGAGCAGAACCTCAGAGTCAAGATTCGTTTTCAAGATTCATTTTCTTTGCCAAAAGTCTGCGTGTCAAGATTTGCGTGAAAAACATTGATTTTCTGTTTTCCATCGTCTGTTTTGCTTTATGGATTTTATACAAGAGGGACCGTTTTTTTGGGTTACAATAAAGAAGAAGATCGAGATTCATCCAAGGACACTGGGGAGCACATGACAAAGAGGAGGGACTTTTGTGGAAATTTTATTAGGATGTGTTTTTAGTATATTGTAATATTGTCATCATGTCTCTTAGTGTCAGGTTTACTGCGTCACGCTCGATTGGAACCTGACCCGGATTAAATCAGCACTGAGGGTAAACCATTGGAGTAGATATCTTCCTGTGGATGTGCGAATAATGACGGAGCAGTGTTTTCTTAGCGAGTGTGTGGACGCCAGCTAGGGCCCATGCGCGGTGCGTGGATTTATTGGCTTGGCATGGATGCATTTGCTTTGAGGACATAGTATTATTTAAGATACATATCTGCCTTTATGAAAGGAATGTGCGTTCGTAATTCTGATGTGTCTGATCAGCGCACTGGAAATAGTATGGTATTGTCCCTGCAGATAAACTCGCATTGATGAGAATCATAATAACTTTATTGCTCACTGAGCAATGCTGGATGAAGTTCGCCCCAGTGGTAACGCGAGGTTAACAGACATACACTCCCTTTTCTATTGTATACATGTGTTTTGTTGGCTGGCTATGATATATTGATGTATTTGATGTATTGAGGAAGTGTTGTTGGTTGTTGACATCACTTCCTGTTTGACATCACTAAAATAAATGGAGTTTAGGTGGAGGGGCCACATTTGGAACAGAAACTCCACCATGAAAGCATCACCTTTTCTTGACTCTGCATGAGTGTTGCCTTTCCTTGCACAAACGATTTTAATGCACGTGCTTTTAATTAGGAAAATTTGTTTGTGTTGGTGCACTTTGGTGCACCTTTAATGCGGCATGGATTTGTGCGTTTGGCAAATTTCCAAAACAGTATGCATTGCTATGCAGGTATAACAGTATTCACATCACATGAAAAAGTTTGAAGTTTGAACTCTCTCTCCCCACTCTGCCTCCTCCCAATCCTAAGCTGCAGCATGTGTGTGTGTGTTTTTTTTTTACTCTCTCTCCACTCTGCCTTCTCCCGATCCTAAGCTGCAGCGTGTCTGTGTGTTTTTTTTAACTCTCTCTCCCCAGACTGCCGCCTGTGCCCAAGCTGCAGATATTGGTGTAGTGTGTGTCCAGAGTTGGATTCGTGGGGGGGGGAGGGGACACAGAGGCGGTGGGGGGAGAAGAGAGACATGGGCACAGTGGCACGTAGACAGTCGCCCAAGGATGGCAGAGATGGCAGTGGCAAGAGGATCCCAGGGGGAGAACCCAGGTGAGTTCTGTACTGGGATGAGAAGTCAAGTGAGCAGGGGGAGAGCTGGGGGGAGGGCAGTGGTGGTGGTGGGAAAGGAGAACGGTGGGCACAGTGGCAGTGGCTGGAGGATTGCAGTGGCAGTGCCCAGGTGAGCTCAGACAAAACAATGACTGCATGCATTTGTTTTGCAACCGCACTGGAATGCAGGGCATTGCAGTATCATGTGTTCTGGTGTGGGCAATCACACTGTGAGTAGGAGGTGTGTTTGTGGTGCCATTGAAATGAATGGCACTGGCCACACTCTCTCCCGACCCAGAATGCAAGGAGGGTCCAAATAAGCGGCCCAGTGTGTTCATGCCACAGGACTGTGAGATGAACACACTGGATGGGGTGAACATGTCTCAGTGAGACATCTAATATGGCTAAATAAAAATAAGATATATTGGATCTATAACTCATTAAGATAATTAAGGGACAGTTTATCATTACCTGTCTTTCTTGGTCCCAGAAAATCTCTCTTGTGTTCTCAATCACCTGCTCATCAGGTAAACCATTGTAAGGTTGCATTAAAAGAAAAAACAGGAAAAAAAATCATGCTTTTTTGCATATTGGGTGGTTAAAGAGGCACTTCATTGTTTGGAGCACAAATAAAATGAATGCTGTATTGAGATGTTGGAGTGGCATTGTGGTGTGTGTGTGTGTGTGTGTGTGTGTGTGTGTGTGTGTGTGAAACATCAGCAATAAACTCTAAGGAAAGACCTCCTTGAGCTTGAGGGAATCAAGAGAAGGGCTATAAGCTATGCGGACTGCCGCTAGCAATTAAACTTATTCACCTTAGAAAAGAAGCACTTAAGAGGGGACCTTATTGCAGTCTTTAAAATCATCAGTGGGGACCAGGCCAGCCATCAGGGGGGTACGGCCGATACTCATGTAAGGGGCCCGGGCAGCCTGGGGGGCCCGCCCGGGTCCCTTACATGACTATCGGCCCGACGGTGAAGGGCGAGGAGGCAGGGGACTGGCCCTAGCAGCGCAGGGCCCCAGCATTGCCGGTCCAGCGGCTTTGAGACAAGCTGGGGCCTGTCCGGCGGCAGACGAGGCCATGTGTGCAGGTAGGAGGAGCTAGGAAGGAAAGGAGGGAGGGATGCAGCCCTGACCACTCCCCACCTGAGACCCCTTCCCGGCCTAAAGCCGTGTAAGGGGCCCCAAAATGTCTGATGGCTGCCCTGATGGGGACCACACTTTTCGAAAAAAGTTGTTTTCCAATAACTATATTGGGGACACAAGGACATAACGAGGTTAGAAGAGATGAGGTTCTGTCTTAGACTGTGCAAGGGTTTTTTTTAGTATGCACGTAGTAAAAATTTGGAATTACCTTCCACAGGCAGTGATATCCGCTGAGCTCAGTGAATTCAAGCATGGTCAAGCATAGGTTGCCATCAGTGCAATAAGTGCATCTGTGAAATTTCCCTGCTAGTAAATATTCCACGGTCAACTTTTAGTGGTATTATAACAAAGTGGAAGCAACCGGGAACAACAGCAACTCAGCCACAAGGTGGTAGACCACGTAAAATGACAGAGAGGGGTCAGCACATGGTGAAGCACACAGTGCGCAGAAGTCGCCAACTGTCTGCAGAGTCAATAACTACAGACCTTCAAAAGTTTGTGTGGCCTTCAGATTGGCACAACAACAGTGCGTAGAGAGCTTCATGTGATGGGTTTCCATGGCCGAGCAGCTGCATCCAAGCCTTACATCACCAAGTGCAATGCAAAGCGTCGGATGCAGTGGTGTAAAGCAAGCCGCCACTGGACTCTAGAGAAGTGGAGACGTGTTCTCTGGAGTGACTAATCACGTTTCCGATAGACGTGTCTGGGTTTGGCGGTTGTGTAAAGTTTGGTGGAGGTGGGATTATGGTGTGGGGTTGTTTTTCAAGGGTTGAGCTTGACCCCTTAGTTCCAGTGAAGGGAACTATTAAGGCATCAGCATACCAAGACATTTTGGACAATTTCATGCTCCCAACTTTGCGGGAACAGTTTGGGGATGGCCCCTTCCTGTTCCAACATGACTGCGCACCAGTGCACAAAGCAAAGCCCGTAAAGACATGGATGAGCGAGTTTGGGGTGGAGGAACTTGACTGGCCTGCACAGAGTCCTGACCTCAACCCGATAGAACACCTTTAAGATGAATTAGAGTGGAGACTGCGAGCCAGGCCTTCTCGTCCAACATCAGTACCTGACCTCATAAATGGGCTTCTGGAGGGGGCGTGGCTTGGACATGGCGCCGTGAGCACACACTTTAGGAGAGCTCTGCAGCCACTGAGCCGGACCGACGTCCTAACAAACCTTATGCCCTGAATTCCTCCATGCCCAAGGAGCAGAGGACCCACGGCACTCACAGCGACCCCAGATCTGCCTCCCTCTACAACTTTTTTGCTCGCCAGCCGCCGATCCCCGCGGCCTCGACTGCAGCCAAGATGGCGCTTACCCGCTCCTCGGCGGCCGGTCTCCTGTCAGGTAGGAAGCAGGGACGAGGCACAGCAACCCTGACCCCTGACCAGGATGAGTCCCGAGACCCGGAATGCCCAGGGTTCCCAAGCCAGACACAGGACACACCGCGCCCAGGCTCCCCGCCCAGCCCCTCTCTGTCCACACACGTGCTGACCCTGGATGCACAGGGGGAGAGTGGCCTGCAGGGCCTGCTGCCGCAGCTGCCCACTAAAAGGGACCTTGATAATATGGCTTCCTCTATAGTTGCGGCCCTAAAGAAAGAGCTCCATGACCTCACCCACCGCATTGAGGCAGTAGATGAACGTGTTACCTCGGTGGAATCCGCCACCACCTCTCTGTCGGCTCGCGTGGAGGCCCTGGAGGCAGACGCACAAATGACTACTACTCGCCTGATGTCCATGCACCTCCGCCTAGACGACTCAGATAACCGGAACCGCAGGAATAACATACGCCTGCGAGGTATCCCAGAGGCCACGACCGGCATCCACCTGAGAGACACTGTGGCTGCCATTCTTAACACCCTGCTGGGTAAGGCCCATGACGCTGCCTTGGAACTTGACCGGGTCCACAGGGTCAACAGTGCGCGCCCTCCTACGCCTTCTGCACCCAGAGATGTCTTATGTCGGGTGCACTTTTTTGCCGTGAAGGAGGAGATCATCAGACAAGCTTGGCGACAAGGCCCCCTGACTTTGATGGAGCGACCGTCCGCATCCTGCCTGACCTCTCCCGCTATACTTTGCGTATGCTGTGTATGGTTCGTCCTGTGTTGGATCTCATCCGCTCCACATCTGCTACCTACCGCTGGGGCCACCCGTTCCACCTAATCATACGGCGAGACGAGTCTACCTTTCATCTGCACTCACCTGACCAGCTTCCGGCCCTGTTCCGCTTTTTGGATGTGGATTCTGTGGACGTCTCTAACTGGCTGGAATTCCCAGATGATCCCACGGAGATGTCCTCCCTCCCTCCGCGCACCCCACGACGAGCCAGAAGTCGGAACCGTTCTTCGCGAAGAGAACCACCAGCACAGCTCCCGGGGGGTCATGAGCCTTGAACTGCCCACCGTATCCTTCGTTGTTGCCATTTGACCCACGTCTTCCCCCCCGGAACTTACCCTCTGCCATGACCGTCCAGGTTTACTATTGCCTTTTCTAATTGATGCCTAACCTCTCTCTATTGCAGGTCAAGCTGTCTGATATCTCTTGTGCGGGAGGGGGGGTGACTGTTAAGAATATTAAGTTTGATAAGAATGTTGGGGGCCTGACCCTGGTCTCCTGTGTGCCTCATGCTCCTCTAACGCTGTGTACTTGTCCCTGCTCCCCCTGGTATACGTTTACACACGCAATAGTGTAACTTACCTGCCCGTGGTTGCCTACTGCCGGGATCAAGTTTCTTTCCTACACCGCGTAATGCCGCTTATCCTTGAGTTTGAGGAGGGTATACTGTTGGTTGGAGGTGACTTCAATTTTGCGCTTGACCCCCTCATGGACGTATCACACACAGCCTTCCACCTCCCCTACTCCCGCCTTCGCAAACTCAAATCCGAACTACATCTCCTTCAACTGACTGACGTTTGGCACATCATGCACCCACAAACCAAGGACTATACGTTCTACTCCTCCGTGCATAATACATACTCGCGATTAGACTACTTCTTCCTCCGCCACAAAGACCTCTCTTTAGTTGTAGATACGTCCATTGGGGACATCCTGCTCTCTGATCATGCCCCAGTCCACATGGCTTTGGAACTCCTCCCCCATGTCCCCAGATCCCCCTCGTGGTGTCTAAACGAGTCGTTACTGCAGGATCCGGAAATCCGCTCCGAACTAGAATCCGCAATCCTCTCCTATTTCTCTGAAAATTGCTTCCCGTCCCTAGAACCCACAATCGTATGGGAAGCCCATAAATATGTCATCAGGGGAGTCTTGATCAGACATGGTGCCCGCAAGAAACGGGAGAGGGCGGTGAGAGTGGCCCAGCTATTCACCAGACTTCACACCCTCGAACGCACACACAAGAAGTCCTTAGCGGCCACTCATCTCCAGGAGCTGGTCTCCCTCAGAGCGGAACTAAATTACCTCCTTCTCTCCAATGTGCGGCAAGGCCTCTTGAAGGGCCGCCGTACCCTGTACGAACTATCCAACAAACAAGGTAGATGCTTGGCCTCAGCTCTGCGGGGCTCCCGTCAGACGACACTCATCCCCCACATCATCTCCAACACCTCTTCCTCCTGGGGTACGGGATCAACTAGAAACTCCGATCTCCCAAGGGGAATATGATCTAGCACTCAAGCAGGCTAAATCGGGCAAGGCACCTGGTCCTGACGGCTACACCCTGCCCTATTATAAAACTTTCTCCAATATCCTTTCCCCTAATTTTTTGGATGCATACAACTCCCTCCTATCGGGCTCCTCCCTCCCTAGTGATTCCCTCCGAGCCCACATAGCGGTCATACCCAAACCAGGCAAAGATCCCTCCCAATGCAGCAGCTATCGCCCCATAGCTCTCCTCAACCCAGACTTGAAGATTTTTGCCAAAATTTTAGCCAATAGACTGCTCCCATATATCCCTGGCCTGGTGCACTTGGATCAAGCGGGCTTCGTCCCGGGACGGGAGCCGTGGGACAATACTACCAGGCTGCTGAATGTAATACACCATGCCCGCTCCACCCCGTCACCCTTGATGCTCCTATCCACTGACGCAGAGAAAGCATTTGACAGGGTGGAGTGGCGCCTCCTCCAGACCACCCTTCGCCACATAGGCCTGGGTCCAAACATGTTGCGTTGGATTTCTGCACTCTACTCGTCCCTGTCGGCTGCCGTCCGTGTGAATGAAGCCCGCTCTGACTTTTTCTCTATATCCAATGGCACCAGACAGGGATGCCCCCTTTCCCCCGCTCATATTCATACTTACCCTAGAACCTTTCCTTTGTCACATACGATCCCTTCCCGCTTTCCACGGCCTGCTGAAAATCTCAGGTGAACATAAAGTAGCCGCCTTTGCGGATGACCTGATATTCTTCATCACTGACCCTTGCACAACCCTCCCCATTCTTATGCGAGAGTTGGATCGTTATGCCTCCCTCTCCAACCTCAAAATAAACTTTTCCAAATCAGCTGCTCTCAATATTTCACTTTCCCAGGCAGAGGTGGACCACCTACGCTCTTCCTTTCCTTTTACTTGGTCTATGGACGCCCTGACCTATCTTGGTACCTCTATCACAGCGGACCCCGCACGACTCTATGACTCCAACTTTGCCCCTCTACTCCTGAAGACCAAACAAGACCTCCTATCCTGGCATTCCTTGTCACTCTCCTGGTTTGGCCGTTGCAATGCCATTAAGATGACGACCCTGCCTAGAATTCTATACATCTTCCAGGCTCTCCCAATCCGCATCCCACCAATATTCTTTCAACGCCTGCGCCAAATGTTCACGGCTTTCCTGTGGTCCTATGCCCCCCCCCCCTGAATCCGATACAGTACTATTACTCTACCCAAAGATAGGGGAGGTATTGGGCTCCTGGACATGGCCAAGTATCACAGGGCGACCCATCTCGCACGCGTATGGGATTGGTGCTGCCACCGAAAAACCAAACAGTGGGTGGTCATGGAGGAGGAGGATACCACTCCAGCCTTAGCTGGCCTGTCCTGGCTCTCAACCCCTCTGTCATCCTCCGTGCGTTCCCACCCCACCATTGCGATTTTGTTATCCAGATCGCTTTTTCGCTCTACGGACATCTCCCCCTTCCCCTCGCCTATGACCCCAGTGATTGGTGACCCAGACTTCCCGTCCGGAGTCCACGACCCCCGATTCCGCCGCCTCCGTGAAGCCAACAGGTTCCGCATATACGACCTACACCCATCTGGCCACTGGTTGCGAGTCGATGAAATTGCCAGCCTGACTGACCCCCCATTGGACCGATGGGGCTCCCTTCAACTGCGGCACTTTCTGCTCTCGATTCCCAATCAACGGTTCTCCGGGCCCCTTACTCCATTTGAGAAGGTTTGCAAGGAGGAGATGCCCACCTGTCATGTGATTTCCCTCCTATACTCCATGCTGATATCTCCCCCTCCAGAGTCTTACCCAACATTTCTGGCCAAATGGGAAAGCGACTTACACACCACCTTTACACCGTCTCAAAAGGACCTTGTCCTACATTTAGCACATCACTCCTCTATTGCATCCAAGACCCAGGAGCTGGGTTATAAAATAGTATCTAGGTAGCTGCTGCACCTGAATGACATGTCCATGGGGAAATACAAAAAATCATTATCCGACACCTCCTGAATGCCGCCCGTCTATGTATCCCACTGCTGTGGAAACAGCCTAGTTGTCCCTCCCTCAATCGTTAAGGTTAATGAGATATATGTGATGGAGAACCTGACCTCTACGCTCCTGAACACTGAGGAATCCTTTCGGGATACTTGGAGACCCTGGGCCTCTTTCCAGGACGCAGATGCCTACCGCCAGGCTATGACCACGACACCCTCCTAAGTCCGAGCGGGGACTGGGATGGAATGCTCCTCTCTAGACACATAACCTTGCTGCTCCTTACCCCCCCTAGCTCCCCTCCCTCTGGCTCTCTCCCCCTTATCTTACCCTATCTACCTTTCGTCTCCACCCTGACCCACACTGCCCACCTTAGCCTAGCCACGTTAATGCCATGCATAAGCAAACCATTGATATATGTGTTTCGGAGTGACAGAAACTGTCAATCTATCTGAGTTTGCTTACCAAGGGCGATTGCCCCAATGCCTGTGGCCGTGTTAGGCCTATACCACACTGATATCCTATTACCTGACCTCCGATTGTATTGAACATGCGTTCTGTTGTTTTCCGCTTACTTTTCAAATGTGATACATAAGGTCCTCAAGGCCATACAATGCTTGTTATGTTGGGCTGGCTAGCCCTCTCATGTTCTCATTACATGCAACGTGACGATTGTACTTCCCTACCCCGGATGTGTATCGCAGACACTGTTATGTTGTTGAGACACTGTCTCCTTATGTCATTGTACCTTTTCTGTGTATAATAAAGCTGATTCTTGATTTAAAAAAAAAATGGGCTTCTGGACGATACCTGTCCCTGCTGTAAAGACACTTTATTTACCCTCCCCTACTATGTTACTATGACTTTATCACTGACCTTCCTGTGCCTCGTGGTTATACCGCTATCCTCATGATTGTCGACCATTTTTCCAAAATGTGTCAATGCATACCATTTAAAAAGCTGCCCATGGCTCAGGAGCTTGCCACAATGTTTGCCAGGGAGGTTTTCTCTTTACCCAAGGAGATAGTTTTGGCCTGGGGTATCCAGTTTGTCTCTAGGTTCTGGTGAGCCTTTTGTATCCACTTGAGAATTCAACTCTCCTTCTCGACCTATCATCGGCAGTCCAATGGCGCTGTTGAGCGATCAAACCAAGCACAGGAGCAATTCCTCTGCTGCTATGTCATGGACCATCATGCAAATTGGGCTGATTTGCTACCCTGGGCAGAGTTTGCTAGGAACAGTGCTATCAATTCGTCCTCCAATATGTCCCTTTTCATGGCTAACTACGAGTATCAGCCATCTGTGTTACCATGATCTTTTATGCCTCAGAACATTCTGGCTTTGGAGGATAATCTTCGGAACTCCGTTCCTCTTGGGTGCAGATTCAGAGTTCCCTTCATGCCTCTATGCAACGTCAAATGCTCCAGGCAGAATGTAGGGATCTATCTGCTCCTTCCTACAAGGTCGGGGAGAGGGTGTGGCTGTCATCCCATAACCTCAACCTCAGAGTGCCCACTCCGAAATTGGCACCCCATTTTATTGGGGCTTTCCGTATTCTCCATATGCTCTTGACCTCTCTTCTAGCATGCAGATCTCCAATGTTTTCCATGTATCGCTCCTGAAGCTGTTAGTGTGTAATCTTTAATCTACCACTCCTTCTCATCCTTGTCCCTTTCCTGTTGGCAACCATGAGGAGTATGAAATACGTAGCATCCTTGACTCTTGTAGGTGTCAAGGGGTCAAGTCTAGTACCTGGTCCACTGGAAAGGCTACGGTCCAGAGGAACGTTCTTGGGTTTCTTTCTCTGAAGTTTATGGCCCTGCCCTTCCTCGTGCCTTCCATGCTTTCTTTTCCCATAAGCCTTTTGTCCTTCCACGGGGAGGGGTCATTGAGGGGAGGGTAGTGTCAGGGTTTCTTACCCTACATTGTCCAGTAGCTTATAGCATGGCTTTTGCAGTATTTCTGACACTGTTGTATGCCTTTGGTGCCCTCTTATGACCAAACCCGTTAACATCATCATTCTGCAACTACTAGCAAAAATTCTGACACATTCCTGTCTCAGAGTGAGGATGCAAACACCAGATCACTATTTAATCATCAGCATGTCCCTTCAGTCTCCACCCTTGTGTGTTTTGATCTAACAAGTGCTCTGCAGTTCTCCGTGTATGACCATTGCTCTTGTTGACTGATCTGGTTCCCGACTCCGGCTATTGTTTCCATTCATCCTGCTCTCAGTATTCCCTGACCTGGTTTGGCTGACTACCCGCTTTGGCATCTGACTCCTGGCTTGGTATTGACGACGTCCTGGACTTCCTCCATTGTTTTTTGCCATTTATGTGTATTGTTGTTTTCAATAAACTTATTTTATTTTTTAAACCTGCACTATAAGTTTCTGTGTGGTTTCTTGGTTCCCTAACAATAGGCCTTAGGAACGTCACATGTTTCTGAGTCAGAGGAGCACCACCCAAGGCCATGGTGTCACATAGCCTCAGTTTGTTTTAATGGAATATCAAGCTACAGACTCTGGGGCAATAAAGAAATTATTATTATTATTACATAGTATTTATATAGCGCCAACAGTTTGTGCAGCGCTTTACAATATAAGGAAGACATTACAATCACAATACAATTCAAGAGGTAGCTGTGGAAATTAATTATTTGACAATGTGAAGGTTCAGTGGTTAGGTCGAGGTGGGATAGGCTTCCCTGAAGAGATGAGTCTTTAGGGAACGCCTAAAGGCAGTCAAGGTGGGAGATAGACGGACATGTTGGGGTAAAGAGTTCCAGAGGATGGGAGAGACTCTAGAGAAATCCTGGAGGACTTCTGGAGGTCCTGGATTTCAGAATGAGCAGGAGATGATGAGTGCAGTAATAGGGAGAGGGCAGGAGAGAGGGTGAAATATATATATTGTGTGGTAGAGAGGTGGGGTAAAGAAAAAACAATTTTAGAAGAGAGGCCCAAATAGTGAGAAGTAGAGGTGGAGAATTCATGTTGAGAGGAGCGAAGAAATCAGAATTTGGATATGTATATTTTCAGATATGTTTAATTTTTAACGGAGAGTGTGACCTTCCTTACCCCTTGGCTGTGCAGAGTAAGTAGAAGGCAATAGAATGAATGAGGAGTAGGAATGAAAGGGGTGGCAGTATGCAAAGAGAGGGGTATGGAAAAGGTTAAAGTGTGATAGTATTAGTGACAGGGGAGTGATAGATGCAAAGCAGCAGCTGGGCATCTGCATGTTAGTGAGGTAAAGTTGTATTGTGTTCCTATATAGGTAAAGTGCACCATGGGGTTGGTGGGAGAGCTGATCTGCAGGGCTGCTGAGAAAGACAATCTGTTTGAAGAGGTGAGGGAAAGAAAGTTAGAGTGAGAAAAAAAAATAAACTGTCAACAGGTTGTTTTTTTTCCTTCAAAGTACAAATAAGGGGTCGGGGGCAAATTAGCATGATCTGAGTCAAGGTTAGAAAGGCATGAAATAGGTATCTAAATAAAGCTAATCACCTAAAAGATCAGAGAAGAGGAGATTAAGAGAATAAAGAGAATAGTACATACAATATAATGACATTAGGGTAGTGGACTTGTAGAGGTAAAGTTTGAAAGCTTGATGTTCATCTTAAGTTTTCCATCCACCTTGATTCCTAATTGTTACAGAAGATAGGTGAGAAGGCCTCAGGGATGTTGAAGAGTGGAGTGGGAGTGCTGATCGGCAGAGTGTGCAGCTGATCTGCAGGACTGCTGAGAAAGACAATCTTGATTCCTAATTGTTGCAGAAGATAGGTGAGAAGGCCTCAGGTATGTTGAAGAGTGGAGTCGGAGTGCTGATCGGCAGAGTGTGCAGCTGATCTGCAGGACTGCTGAGAAAGACAATCTTGATTCCTAATTGTTGCAGAAGATAGGTGAGAAGGCCTCAGGGATGTTGAAGAGTGGAATGGGAGTGCTGATCGACAGAGTGTGCAGCTGATCTGCAGGGCTGCTGAGAAAGACAATCTGCTTGAAGAGGTGAGGGAAAGAAAGTTAGAGTGAAAAAAATAAATAAACTGTCAACAGGTTGTTTTTTTTTTCTTCAAAGTACAAATAAGGGGTCGGGGGCAAATTAGCATGATCTGAGTCAAGGTTAGAAAGACATGAAATAGGTATCTAAATAAAGCTAATCACCTAAAAGATCAGAGAAGAGGAGATTTAGAGAATAAAGAGAATAGTACATACAATATAATGACATTAGGGTAGTGGACTTGTAGAAGTAAAGTTTGAAAGCTTGATGTTCATCTTAAGGCTGGGCACACACCTTACAACCATCGCAAGACTTTTGTCTTGCGATGGTTGTAAGGTACTTAAAAAAACGTACGATCTGCCTATGTTGCATAGGCAGATCGTACTTGCGATGATCGCAAGCCACGCCCCCTGAGGGGCGGGCTTCCGATGACCGCAATGCCGAACGGGCAGTGTGCGCTTGCGCACACCGGCCCGTACGGCTGTTATCGTACGGACATGCCACAAACCCGCCGAACATCGTACGATGCTCGGCGGGTTTTCGAACATGTCCGTAAGTTTAAAGTCGTGCGACCTTACAGTAGTAGAGGTCGCATGGCTTCCACACACCTTACGATAATCGTACGATCGCGGGATTTCCCGCGATTATCGTAAGGTGTGTGGGGACCTTAAGTTTTCCATTCACCTTGATTCCTAATTGTTGCAGAAGATAGGTGAGAAGGCCTCAGGGATGTTGAAGAGTGGAGTGGGAGGGCTTATCGGCAGAGTGTGCATCTGATCTGCAGGGCTGCTGAGAAAGACAATCTTGATTCCTAATTGTTGCAGAAGATAGGTGAGAAGGCCTCAGGGATGTTGAAGAGTGGAGTGGGAGTGCTGATCGGCAGAATACCAATTATAACACTGTATCCAGCCCATGCTATACTGAAAGTGATCAATCCTCCATTAATCGAATACAGAAAACGTAAAACCATATATCACAACTTCTGGTTCCAGTTCCCGTGTGAGAGGCAGTGGGGTGACAGCGCTCCGTACACTACGTGGTCTTTTGAATAAAAAATCTGCTACTCAGGTTTGTCTGCTATTATGTTCAGATTTCATTATGAATATGTTTACTGTTCACATTTTTTTTATTTGCAATGTAACTCTCTTTTATCACTCTTTGATGCTTGGTATATATTTACTGCTTATGTGGCCCACTTTGATGCATTATATTTTGCTGTTACTGTGAAGTAGACATGTGCACAGCATAAACTAACGAAACTAATGAATTTGATGAAACAAATAATTATGTTGTTTCGGATTTAGAGGCAACAAACCTCTGAATCGAAAGGCGCACAAAAGTAAAATATGCAGTGGCCATCTTGGAGGCACGGAGCATGATGTCATATGATCGCGCCCTTACATACGTCATACGCATATGGTGCCCATACAAAACAAAATATTATATGCCCGGATATAGTTTTTTGGATATTCGAGCATATAATAATTCGTTATTAACGAATTAACAGAATTTCGTGATTCAGCAAGTTCATCCGAATCTGAACGCACATGTGTACTGTGAAGTATTTTAATTAAAATGACCTTGACTTAAAATAAAAAAAAGATGCCTAAGAGGGGATCTGATTGCATGTTACAAACTCATCAATAGGGACTGCAGTATAGGGAATAAAATGTTTAAACTAAGATCTCACATGGACCTGTGAAGATTACATGTGTACACAACAAGAAGATGCATAAAAGTTTTCTTTTTTTTTGCATAGCAGTACAAATGTTGAATTCCCTTCCGCAGTTTGTAGTATCAGATGAAAACATTGTATACATTGATACAGGAATTTTTAGCAACATGTGTACACACACACATAGGTTGAACTGGATGGACTTTTGTCTTTATTCAACCTTACCAACTATGTAACTATATGTAAAATACAAGAATTCTTACTTGAACCTTCCTATTGAAAAAAATATAATGCTTGTTCAACAGCACTGTGCCATGGGCAGACTTATGGTTGGAAGACAGCACTTAAGACAGGAAAAGGACAAAAGCACACTGAAAGCCTGAACACCTCCCACAGGAATCAGAACCAAACAAATTGGGAATGAATACCTGAATAACAGCAATCCAAGGAGGCAGTAGCACAAAGGACAGGGAGAAGCAGGATAGGACCACAAGTTGCAGGACACATACTAGCTAACAGAGAAAAAGAGGGGGTTTAGAAACACCTAATGCACTGCCCCAACCCTGCCTCCTGACATATCTCTCATGCCATGTAATTCCCTTTCAAATTTCACAAAGGGTGAAGACGGGCAGAAGCACTCACAAAGAGTCTACCTGGGGGAATGGAAGTGATATCAGATACCACTCCACTCTATCTTCCAAGCTAGTCAAGAGAGGAAACAACAACAAAAGTACACAGAAATATTAAGCCCTAAACAGAAGGAAATCCTTACAGATAAAAGTAAGGCAGAAAAAGAAAGGAAATCATTTGAAAAGGGATAAGCAAAGTCAAGATATAGGAGAAGAAAACACAAGGGATCCGCAAACTAGCAACAACATAATTATGCCATTCATAATAAACCCTGACACTTGGGCTGCCCTGGGTAACATGTATTTAGCAATCACACAAGGGCCCTCACACTAAAGGAGGCTGAACCTGGGACGGGAGCGGGTTGCAACACAGAAAACGTAACAGCGTCTTTTGTAGATGGAGATCTTTTATAGCTGGGTAGTAGTGAGGGAGCTCAACTCATTCAACTTCACAGAGAACAGTGCCTGAAAAGTCAGTTTAAAATTTAAACACATTTTTCCCACAAAATGCTTTTTCTACATAAGCATTCAGTATACAGTGGCATGTCCATGGGCATGTCCCTAGTTTGCAGCAGTAAGCAAAATTTAGAAAAGATTGGTAATAGATTTTTTTTATCGTATACGCATATAGCAGAATATTAAACTCTTCAGTTTAAATTATTACTATAAAGCTGTGAATGTATCCAGGTTATTTTTATCTTATATTCTTGAAAGGCAAGTTTATGTGCCACTGTACCATGAATTATCCTAAAATTGTGCGTGTTGTAATAATGTTTTATGTTCATTTTCTCCAGGTGAACTTTGTCAAGCTACTGTTATTATGAAGAATAGAACAGATGAACTGGAAGAGCAAAATACGTATGTGATTATTAGATATGCTAATTGTTTGTTTTGCACAGTTTTACTGATCACTGCTGTTAGGAAACCTGTAGCCATTGTTCACTCAATGACCCCTTATCATAACTTCTCTGGATAATTTTAACGAATTTTAATATTTGTATGTAGCTTTTCAAAGAACAAAGCTATTTGATAGACAAATTGTTCCCAATACATAATTTAGAGCAAAACCAAAGATAGCTTGGTTACCAGACTCCCACTTCTAACATATTTTACATGGATATTACCTATTGACAAAGCCCACACAAATCATATTTTTGCATGAAAACTGGAAGAAAGAAAGATTATTTTTCCGCCAATTGCAACTAGTTAAATTCCAGTAGTCATACAGTTTAGAGAAGGAAAAATGTATATTGCCAGCTGCTAAACGTTTGTGTTCCTTTGGTTTTCAAGAGCTAGTGTGAACTTCATGTGAAATCTACTAATTGTACAGAAGATAAAACAGTAGGCCTAACTTTTTCCAAAGTTTATTGAAATTCAATGTCACCAACCACTGATATTTTAGATTTGTGTTATTTCTTGCATCACACGCAAATTACTTGTATGTCTCAGAGGTAAGTAATAGCCCAGCAACATCTCTTGTCCTGTCAAACGATGATAACCTAAAATAAACAAATTTTACCAATAAAATACATATAAAAATACACCATACTACTATGAACAACTAAAAACAAATATATAAATAAGTGAAGAAAAATAATCAATTCCTTCACCTAAAACTATAAATGCAAAATGCCTGCAAATATATATTAACATATAATAAAAATTATTTAAATAAGTGTGTATTATGCATTCTTCCACAGTTCAAGTGTCCAAAAAAAGGTGGCAGTACTGCATTCAACAAGTCCAACCAGAAGCAAATTCCACTTTCATTGTGGTCAATTACCATTTCAGGGAAGGAGCTCAGCACAATTGTCACGGAAGGGGAGCTCGCCCATGGCAGCTCTCTAACCGAAGCGGGTTTCTCGTCCGGAGGAGGAGGACGCTTACTTTGGGCTAATAAAACACTGTTGTGAAACAATTGTCACAGTGTGTACTACCACAGCCTGCCTCTGGAGGGCAGCACACCCAAAGTTAGCTTACTGAACACACACACGCAGATACAAATCTTACATACACTCTAAGGGCTGTGTAGCAGCCAAGTGATTAACACACTTCTGTGATTGCTCAAGCTATCCTACAAGCTAGAATCCTTGTGTTACCATTTTCCCACTGCTCACACACCCACCCACACCAGCAGGGATAAAGTTAGACTACTGAACACACACACGCAGATACAAATCTTACATACACTCTAAGGGCTGTGTAGCAGCCAAGTGATTAACACACTTCTGTGATTGCTCAAGCTATCCTACAAGCTAGAATCCTTGTGTTACCATTTTCCCACTGCTCACACACCCACCCACACCAGCAGGGACGGTGCAAGGATTTTTGCCTACAGAGGCGAAGGTCCATTTTTGCAACCCCGCACCCCCCCCCCCCCCCCTGTCAAGCTACTGTTATTATGAAGAATAGAACAGATGAACTGGAAGAGCAAAATACGTATGTGATTATTAGATATGCTAATTGTTTGTTTTGCACAGTTTTACTGATCACTGCTGTTAGGAAACCTGTAGCCATTGTTCACTCAATGACCCCTTATCATAACTTCTCTGGATAATTTTAACGAATTTTAATATTTGTATGTAGCTTTTCAAAGAACAAAGCTATTTGATAGACAAATTGTTCCCAATACATAATTTAGAGCAAAACCAAAGATAGCTTGGTTACCAGACTCCCACTTCTAACATATTTTACATGGATATTACCTATTGACAAAGCCCACACAAATCATATTTTTGCATGAAAACTGGAAGAAAGAAAGATTATTTTTCCGCCAATTGCAACTAGTTAAATTCCAGTAGTCATACAGTTTAGAGAAGGAAAAATGTATATTGCCAGCTGCTAAACGTTTGTGTTCCTTTGGTTTTCAAGAGCTAGTGTGAACTTCATGTGAAATCTACTAATTGTACAGAAGATAAAACAGTAGGCCTAACTTTTTCCAAAGTTTATTGAAATTCAATGTCACCAACCACTGATATTTTAGATTTGTGTTATTTCTTGCATCACACGCAAATTACTTGTATGTCTCAGAGGTAAGTAATAGCCCAGCAACATCTCTTGTCCTGTCAAACGATGATAACCTAAAATAAACAAATTTTACCAATAAAATACATATAAAAATACACCATACTACTATGAACAACTAAAAACAAATATATAAATAAGTGAAGAAAAATAATCAATTCCTTCACCTAAAACTATAAATGCAAAATGCCTGCAAATATATATTAACATATAATAAAAATTATTTAAATAAGTGTGTATTATGCATTCTTCCACAGTTCAAGTGTCCAAAAAAAGGTGGCAGTACTGCATTCAACAAGTCCAACCAGAAGCAAATTCCACTTTCATTGTGGTCAATTACCATTTCAGGGAAGGAGCTCAGCACAATTGTCACGGAAGGGGAGCTCGCCCATGGCAGCTCTCTAACCGAAGCGGGTTTCTCGTCCGGAGGAGGAGGACGCTTACTTTGGGCTAATAAAACACTGTTGTGAAACAATTGTCACAGTGTGTACTACCACAGCCTGCCTCTGGAGGGCAGCACACCCAAAGTTAGCTTACTGAACACACACACGCAGATACAAATCTTACATACACTCTAAGGGCTGTGTAGCAGCCACGTGATTAACACTGGCCTCAGCCTGCTCCGATGCCTGCATAGGTAATGCTAGGGCCCGGCGCTGCTATGGCCGGCCTCCTTCTGCGCTGCAGGGGCCCGTCCACCTCCTCGCTTGCAGGGCCGGTACAAGGATTTTTGCCTACACAGGTGAAGATGCATTTTTGAGACCCCCCCGGTGCCCTCAGACAGCTGGCTATGCAGCCTTACACTAGTGCCGGCCCTGACCACATTGCTCAGTCTACCCAAAAACCTGGAGGCATTTCCTCACTAGGAGCAAATTGCACTTTAAAGGCTGTTCACTTTTCTGACTATGTTTTATGGTACACCCATATTTAGCGTATAACATGAAACATGGTCAGATTGCAACCCCCCCCCGCCCGCCTCACTACC
>NW_017308397.1:58837-73557 GCF_000935625.1 Nanorana parkeri | reverse complement strand
CCCCCCCCCACACATGCGCGCCCTCGGACGGCTTCCTATGCACCGCGCTTGTAGTCAATTAACTCTGCCTCCCATCAATATGGGCATGGATGGGAGTAGAGATCCACCAATACCATATCGGTATGGGCATGGATTGGAGTAGAGATCCACCAATACCATTTTTTCTAGACCGAGTACATCAACTATAAAGGACTACAAATACAGTTCCCACTCTCCCCGACATCCCCTCTGTTCCCACATCTCCCCTCTAGGAGAGCGGTGTGTGGGCGGAGACAGCTGGCGCTGTCACAGGAGGCTGAGCTCTCCTCCTGCACTGCTCAGCCTCCTGTGACAGCTGTCAGGATGGAGAGCGGGTACAAGCAGTCAGTGATCAGTGATCGTTGAGTGTTTGTACATAATGGAGGACAGAGTATGGTTACCATAACCTCAATTATGTATGAATGGGAAGGGATCTACATCACCTCCTCTTCATTCATAATTGTAGTTATAGTAAACACACTCTGTCCTCATGTTATGAATGAACATGTTATGAATGAACAGGAACACTCAGTATAGAGGAATCCTGTTCATTGATAACAGGGGCTGCAGAAAAAGACATTGAGGGCTCTGTGTCCTCAATCTCTTTTTCTATTTTAAAAGGGAAATATCAGGGGTGTTTTTAGACCCCTAATATTTCCCCGAAGCCCCCAACAATAAAGTAAAAAAATGTAAATATTCAATAAATCAAAATAAAATATATTTAAAAAAAAGTTTATTTAAACAATATATATATATTAAAAAAAAATTGGAAAAGGTTAGAAAAAACATTTTCGGTTTCGGCCTGACATTTTATTTTTCATTTTGGTTTTGTTTTTGAAATTTTAATTTCGGTGCACCTCTAATTTTTAAAAAAAGTTTTTATCACTTTTTTAATTTTTATTAATTTTTTTACTTTTTAAAATGTTTATTTATCTTGCTCTCTTTAACTTTTTTATTTGTTATAATTTTTTTTCTAATTATTTGTTAATTTCTTTATTTTTTTAATCTTACTATCGTTTACTTTTTATTATTTTAATTATTATTTTGTACTTATTTTCCATAAATGTTTATAATTGTTTATCAATTTTTATTTATTTTTTATTTAATTTTTTTCACTTAACTTTATTGCTATCACACAAGAGCTAACAAGCTCCTGTGTGATAGCATTTGGAGGTGACAGGTTCTCTTTATTGAACCTGTCACCCTCAGTGCTAGAACTCCTGTTACAGCTGAGAGGAAGGGCTGCGAGTGCTGCTCTCCTCTCACTGTCGTCTCGACCCGGCGTGAAAGGTAGCCGGCGGACACACACACACACCTTTCTGACCAGGACAGGGGGCGGGGACTTACCTGCCGCTCCTCTGCTCAGAGAGGCGGCTCTGATCACACCTGTCAGCGCTCCCTCTCTCTCCTCCTGGCCGCTCTGAAGCTCCAGCGGCTGGGAGGAGAGAAAGGGAGCAATGACAGGTGTGTCATGTGACAGTTTAATGACTTTAGGATAGTGTTGGAGTGCCAGGGCCTGGCCCCAGCTGCTATTTTTGCACCCCTGATAGTCCTGCCACTGACTCCAAGCTGTAAAGAGACTAAAAATCTCAGCAATACCTTGTACAGCAATGCTGAATAGCAACCGGCTATAGAAGACTACAAATCCCAGCAACACATTATTCAGCAATGCCAAATGACAACCAGCTATAGAGGACTAAAAAGTCCAGCAATACATCATACAGCAATGCAGAATAATAGTATTATTCTGCATTGCTGTATGATGTATTGCTGGGCGTCTGCAGTCTTCTATAGCCGGTTGCCATTCGGCATTGCTTTATAATGTATTACTGGGATTTGTAGTCCTCTATAACTGTAGCTATTATTATAATACCAAAAGCTGAAGAGGGAAATATCAGGGGTCTGTTTAGACCCCTAATATTTCCCCGAAGCCCCCCAACAGTAAATCCCAGCAATAAATCATACAGCAATGAAGAATAATAGGAAGCTTCATACTCTGTGCTGCAATTCCTACTGCCCATAATTAAACGAACAATCGATATACATGCACATAGATATGCAATCATCAGTATTTGCACCCATAAAGACAAAAAAGATTGCACATATTTGTAAATAACAGACATATGCTAAAACAATACTTATGAGCATAAATACGACCATATAAAATGCATTAAAAGATAACTTATAATTAAGAAAGTTAAAATGACATAATATAATCTATTTGAATTGTCACTAATCCTCACCTTAACCACAATATATCACACAGCAGCACATATGGTATGAAAAATTTGTATAACATTATATGCACGGCATGAAAAATGTTAGGGTGTCTGTCACGTACCTGGTAAGAGACCGAAAGGCGAGGAGGCTTCTCTTGCGGCTTGTGTCTCTCTACCCCTGGAAGTAGGGACAGGCAGCAGGCAGACAGCGAGGAGCACGAGTGCCGTGCAGGATGAGTCCAGAAGTCCTCTGAGTGGATGGTATCCAGGCAGAGACGGGAGACTGAAGCGAGGTCAGGGGAGCCAGAAGTCGGAGCCAGCCGGGCAGCAGGGTACACAATCGAAAGGCAAAAGCAGAGTCCAGAAACAGGCTGAGGTCAGGGGCAGGCAGCAATCCAAAATAGCAAAGTCCAAAAACAAGCTGGGTCACAGTAAGCAAGCAGGAGCAGGCACAGGAACAACTAGCTGAGAAAGACCATCAGCAAAGGAGCAAGGGCAGACTCGTTCTATATATGGTGAGGTAGATCCAATTAGCTGCATCACTGCCTGTGCGACGGCTGTTGCACGTGTTTCCGCAAACTTCCGGTTTTCGGGCACTTCCGGTTTGGGCGTGCATGCGCAGCCGCCATATTGCCCTTAGAGTGTCTCACCAGTCAGTCAAAAATGTCACTAGTCAGCATGACCGGACTATAGCCTTGCAATTTATGTTAACATTTTTTGGGGACAGATAGAGCTTTCTTTTGGAGGTATATAATCCCCTCGTGTGGGGGGGGTTATTTTTTACTATATAATGAAAAAAGTACCGTAAATTTCGAAAAAAAAATGTTTTCCCTATATAAAAGACGGGGTCACGCCGTAAATTTCGAATAAAAAAATGTTTTCCCTATATAAAAGACGGGGTCACGTCGGGTAAATAGACACCAAACATATCAAGCCTTAAAATTGCGTGCGCCCGCAAAAAACTACCACAATGAAAATTGGCCATAGGCAACGCTTAAAACGCTTTTACCGCTCATCAGCTTAGTGTTATCAGTAATTAATGGCCCTAAAATTATTGCTCACACTCGTTCGGAGTTATATGCACAACAGGCGCAATCGTTGTTTTCACATGTAGGCGCACCCCACGCATATCTGCATGTGTATGTGTGGGGGCGGAGGACTTAAAAACATTTTTTTTTTCTTTTACATTTTTTTTTTCATGTTTCTTTTTTTATGATTCTTTAATTTTTGTATAATTTTTTTACACAACTTTATTGCTAGCAGGTCCTCTTTATGAATACATCAGGGGTCTCCAAGACCCCTAATGTCACCTAGGGAACCCCAGAGAAGCTAATGAAGCAGAGATCTGCTTCATCAGCTTCTATAGCTGGAAAGTGACACTGAATGCAGGAAGTGATGTAATATACATCACTTCCTGCATTCCGGGACTGGAGAGTAGATCAAAGGGAGATCGTGTACTGATTTTGATTTCCTGTCACAGAGCCGCGCCGGTCCCGGCTGCATTGGGTACAGCAGATCTCGGGACCAGCAACAGCAGTGACAGCTGCTGGCAATACAAGCGATCGGGCGTCTCGAGACGCTCGATCGCTTGAATGTAAGGCTTCGGGGCCGGCCATGTAATTACAACTGCCGGCCGGGAAACTGCTCGTTGGGCTCCGCCGTCCTCTCGTCACAGACGAGCATACGAGTGGATTTTTCAAGCCCTGATTATATACTTCATAAAAATAATTTATAGTAGCAATAAAACATAGATACATAACCACCAACAATCCGCATTCCACCCCCCTGGCTGTAAAGTACCCACGTCAAAAATCCACTTAGTTTAATTTGAAATCTCCCTTCTCATATTAGATCCTCTCCAGTGTCAGAAGGCTGGGATCCATATAGCATCAAAATGTTGACACACTATGCTTATCAAATCCCTTTTTATATTGTTAATGTGTTCCCTAATCCTAATGGCTAGTTTTCTTGTAGTGTGTTCTACATATTGGAGGCCACATGGGCAAGCAGGGGACCTGAGACGGCCACTTCTGTTTGAAAATGTAAAGCGACGGTATCGGTTTTTGGTATCGCAGCATTTTCATTAGTATGAATACCCGTGAAAATGCCCAGTACCAGCAATGTGTCAGGATCCAGAGCACCCCACAGGTGGCGCTGGAGCCAGGTCCTGCATTTCCTGTGCTCGCCTGCAGGTGTTTCCAGCAGCCAGGAACTGTCAGGAGCCAGACCACCACTGGGTGGTACTGGAACCTGCAGCTCCAGCTCTCACCTGCGGGTGTGCCCCATCTGCCAGTGATCATCCCATCACCTGGTGCTTCCTGGGAGGGTATTTAGGCCCTCCCTGCAGTCAGTACGTCGGCTCAGTATCTGATCAGTTCCTGTGTACCCAGAACCTTGTTGCCTTCCCTTGTCTGAGACCTGCGACCCATTACCTGAACCTGTTACCTGAACCTGTTACCCGTATGCAATCCTGAAACCTTCCTTGTCAGTTCCTGAATCTTGGCACCTTACCCTGATTGAGTCCCGTGTCCTGAGCCCTGTAACCTGTAAGCCTGATACCTGTCTGCAGTCCTGTCACCCTTCCTTGTTACCAGTTCCTGTATCCTGAGCCCCAGTATCCTGTAGGCTTACCCTGATACCTGCCTTGCAGTCCTGAACACTGACACCTGCCTTGCATTTCCTAACCCTGTTCCCGTTTGCTGTTCCTTCTGGCTGTAGGTGTGTTTTTGTTCTATTTGAGTTTTGTAATTTCACTGCTTGTGCTAGCTTGTGGGTCTTGGTGGGGTTTGTAGTTTCCAGTTTGCTGTGTAACAATAAATTGTGTGCATAACCTCATCCAGTGTGGTCACACTAATTTGGTCTGCCTGTGTGGGTACCTGCATGCGGTGTGGGGACACCTGTGCACGGTACCCTGACACAATGATGCCAGTATCAGTATATGTGCATTCCTATTGTTAATGTATTGTTATCAAAACTTAAGCCCTTCCTAATTTCTACTACATATGACTTCCTATTCTTATTTGCTCATAAAAATATTTGCCACACTGCCAGCATATTTTGCTCACATGGCTACTACCTTTCTCTGAAGGTAATACCTGTTACCCTACCCAAAATAATTATGTTCCATGGCAAATCTGAAACACTGTAGCAAAAAAATAAGTTTGGTCAGCCTCTAAATCCCATTTATTGGATAACATCCATTTCACAGCCTGTAACCTATAATTTTGTTTGATATTTGTATAAAGGGAGTTGACAACTATTGTAGCTAGAATATCGGTACTCTAATGCTTAATATCCCTCCATGGGTCCATTAAGTGTTTACTATCCCTGAGGTAAGATTTAGTTTCTTTCGCCAATGGTTGCAAATACATGTCAATATAGTCCCCTAACCTTGAGGTTAGCAAATTGATCCCACTAACAATTGGTCTTCTACCATGGGGACATAGTGGATTCTTGTGGACCTTAGGGAGATAATAAATTGTGGGTAATTTGGGGGCCGAACAAATCACATATTTTCTTTTCTTTTTATCCAATATCCCTGCCCGGCTCCCTCTACTAACTAATTTTGTTCAACTTTTTAGTATATACTTTGTGGTAGAGTCAGTGTTCCAACAGTTTATGTTTCAGTGTCCCCTAAAATGTTTTCTATTTCTTTTTTATGTTCATCACTATCTAAAATCACAATTTCCCCTGGCCTTTATCCACAGGTTGGACAATCACGTTCCTGTTTTCCTCTAGTGTCTTAATGCCCATACTAACAATTTCAGGTGTCCTCTTATTTGAAAGTTTCAGATCCCCTAAATCACTTATGTAATTCAGCAAAATAATTGTTCTCTCAAGAAAAATTCCAAACAGTGCTTTATTTAAAATCACTACATTCAGAGACATAGGACTTTGTTTGATTTTATTTGATAGTGCTATGGTGCACTATTAACATGTGAGTTTGATATTGGTTTTAATTACTGAATTGTTAAATTGTACTTTTTTCATGATTGGGTGGTATCAGTTGAATTAGGGATACCAATACTTTTCCTCACGTACTCGCCGATACCAATTACCAATACTTTTTTTCAGTGTCATATGACATGTTTTTCTAAAACAATACAGACTAATAATTTTAAGACAGTGGTGGAGCGACAGGGCCCAGTCCAAGCTGCAAGTGTTGTGCCCCTGGTAGTTCTGCCACTGACCCCAAGCTGTAGAGGGACTACAAATCTCAGCAAATATATTATACAGCACTGCAGAATACCACCAGCTATAGAAGAGTACAAATCCCAGCAATACATTATATAGCAATGCAGAATACTACCAGCTATAGAGGACTGCAAATCCCAGCAACACATTATACAGCAATGCAGAATAATACCATCAGCTAGAGAAGACTACAAATCCCATTGATACATCATACAGCAATGCTGAATGGCAAAGAGCTATAGAGGACTGTAAATACCAGCAATGCATTATACATCAATGCAGATTAATATTAAGCTACATACTCTGTGCTACTCCAGGGTGCCTGCCTGATGTCTCCAGCGGAGGATCTCAGATGGCTGTGTGCGGTCTCAGGAGGGATGTACGGGGTCTTAGGTGGCTGTGCGGGACTCAGGAGCCAGTGCGGGGGTCTCAGGAAGGCTGTGCGTGGTCTTAGGGGGGGCTGTGCTGGGTCTCTGGAGGCTGTGCGGGGTCTCAGATGGGCTGTGCGGGGTCAGTTTTGCAAAGCCTTCCAGGGATATCCTCTTGTCTACCATAACTCATGAGGTTCTCATTGCTATCACCTCTGCAAGGTGAGTGTCTGATTTGGTGGCCGTATCCTGCAACGAGACCTTCTGTACTGAACGGACCCTGCAGGGACCTGGTGTGGGTGGCCGTCGCGGTCCTGCGCAGGTGCGCCGCGGCTCAGCAACCCCAGCTCGCCGTAGGAGGGCGATGACGTCTGGTGGAGCTTTCCGTCGCCGCCTCGTGCAGGCGCATCACAGACCTCCGTCGTCTCTCCCTTCAGAGCCGTCTACGTCGGGCGCAGACGCACCAAGTAGCTGTGCCCCCCCAAGACGCAGCACTCGGCATAAAGCCGAGATCCGGTAGTTGATCGGCGTCTTTCTGTTGATAGTGGAAGGTCGCTGATCAACTCAGCGCTCCCTCGCCTCAGCCTAAACGGACCCAGTGCCTTCATCTGGAACCTATCATTGACCACTAAAACCGCAAGTATCCCAGGCTATGCTAGACGATAGCCTCAACACTCCTGTTCAGTCAGACCTATTGTAATTCAGTGACAACCTTAGGAAATCAGCTGTGTGCTGCATCTGTGTACTGCTGCTTACCCTGCTAAACTACCACTACCCTAAGTTGGGAGATTCTTGTATGCCGTTAATGCATTACAATTGTCTGCTAGTACATACTTGAAACAGTGCTTCAAACATACCTGCTGAGTATAACCCGAACCAGTGCATTACCGTTGTCTGCTATTATATACTTGAACCAGAGCTCCTACTCTCCTGCTGAGTATAACCTTAGCCAGTGCATTACTGTTGTCTGCTATTACATACTTGCCTGCTGTGTATAACCCTTGATCAGTTCATTACTGTTCCCAGCTGTATAAACGGGGTGTGATGTGTTGTAGCCGCCTAAACTACAAAACTGGGCAATTCAGGGAGTAGCTACTAATCTGATACCCGTTCCTATTAACCATTTCCGTCCGCAGTTGTGATCCACGGAGGGAATAGACCCTCGCCCAAGGCGAGCATTACACCTTCCTAGTTTTACACAACGATAAGGTTGTGTTGAGGCCCAAGGTCCCATATAAAAAAAAGTTGTGCTGTATTACACCACTAGGACTGATCATGTGAGCCCAATTGAAGCTTTCTCAATTATCCCTTTAATGTGGCCATGCTGCATAAACAGTAATTATTAACAGTCAACAGTAATAGCATGTAAAAAAGTACATTCACAATGACAGTAGTAAAAGAACAAGACCAGCTGATAACAATTATGTGGCACCAAAATCTAACCATTGGGACCATATCAAGAAAAACTTTTTGTTTAGCCCTCTCTGCTGATTATTTGTTATGTGTAACCTGTGCTGGTTTTCTTCTTTTCTGTGTGTTAAATTTTTCTGCATTGTTTTCTCAACAAATTAGGAAAAACTGTTTGTATTTTTAAAAACAAAAAACTTAATAAAGACTATCTGATTAAAAAAAAGACTTCACAGTGTATTATTTACGGAGCAGGAGTAACAGAACAAATCCTGCAAGCCACTTAAACTGTACAATCACAAGAGAGTTGCTACAGTAGTCCATACAGTAGTAGTGTGCAGTGGCGTAACTACCGCCATAGCGACCCACGCGGTCGCTATGGGGCCCGGGGCAGAGGGAGGCCCGGTCAGGAGCGGGCTAAGGCACTTTTTTTTCTTAGTACCGCAGCTGCACAGACCTTTTCAAGCAACTGTTGTGTGCCTGCAGCCACTAGGCGGAGTGATCTTTTCGGCTGTGCCTTTGGTTCTGACATCAGAGCCAGCAGAAGAAATACACTGAGAACTTTCAACACAGTGAGTAGAGATCGGTTAGTAAGCGGTCTGTCCTCATGCATTTCCTCCCTCTATCTCTCAGAGATAACATATGTGACAGTTTACTGATTAACCTCTGCCCTGCTGCACTATCCTGGTCACCTTTCATTCTCTAATGGTGTCATAAAAGTTCTCTAGACGTCCGGTGTTGTTGAGCCTACACTGCCCCCATGTCTGTGCACTCATTATTTCTGATGCACTTTGCTTCAACTCTATAGATGAATCTCTGCTGGAGTCTCATGCCATGCTCCGCTGTGACTAGTCTTGTCATGGCCATCCGTATTAATCAGCACAGTTCCTCTACAGTCATTCTTCTCTCCACCTGCATTGTCACCAGCTCTCTTCTGTGACATTTTATCTCTTATATTCTTTTCTTTTTTATATTCTTTTATCTCAGCTTCATCCTGACACTGCTCCCTTTTATCTCATCTTCATCCTGACACTGCTCCCCTACTTCTCTCCATCCTGACACTGCGCCCCCACATCTCCGCATCTTCATCCTGACACTGCCCCCTACATCTCCTTGTCTTCATCCTGACACTGCTCCCCAACATTTCATATTTATCCTGACACTGCTCACCCACATCTCATCTTCATCCTGACACTTCCCCCCCACATCTCCTCATCTTCATCCTGACACTGCTTCCCCACATCTCCTCGTCTTAATACTGACACCGCTCCCCCACATCTCCTTGTCTTAATACTGACACTGCTCCCCCACATCTCCGCATCTTCATCCTGACACTGCCCCCCCCCCCACATCTCCTTGTCTTCATCCTGACACTGCCCCCCACATCTCCTCATCTTACTACTGACTCTGCTCCCCAACATGTCATCTTCATCCTGACACTGCTCCCCCACATCTCCTCGTCTTCATCCTGACACTGCTCCCCAACATCTCCTCGTCTTAATCCTGACACTGCTCCCCCACAATTCCTCGTCTTCATCCTGACACTGCTCCCCCACCATTCCTCGTCTTCATCCTGACACTGCTCCCCCACAATTCCTCGTCTTCATCCTGACACTGCTCCCACACATCTCCTCGTCTTCACCCTGACACTGCTCCCCCACATCTCCTCGTCTTCACCCTGACACTGTTCCCCCACATCTCTTCATCTTCATCCTGACACTGCTCTGCCAGGCAGTGGTGTAACTACTGCCATAGCAACCCACACGGTTGTTTTTGGGCCCGGGGAAGAGAAGGGGGGGGTTGGATGGGGGGCCCACATACAAAATTTTGCTATGGGGCCCTGTGATTTCTAGTTACGCCCCTGGTAGTGTGTGTTATGCTTATCAGTCTATTTTACTCACACTTACATTTTGGAGGCAGTTCAAGCACTATTCAGCAGGTGTCCTGTTAGTCCAGAAATCGCAGTCCGCTCAGCAGCCATCCACCTTCCTTCTGATGTAATCTCTTTCTCTGCTAGAATATTCTTGCCAGGCATTGCCTCTTGCATCTCCTTTCTCATCACACTTCAAAGGTGCCCAACGCTTTCTTCCCTTTCTGGTCCTACACTGGCCAAACACTTCCTCTTAACAGGCCCGTTATACAGGATTTCTTGCCTTCCACACGATTTAAGCTCATTCTCTTTCTACAACCTTCCAGCCCCATCTACAAACTAATCAAACCAACCAAACTACAGATCTACATTTCCACCTTTTTAACCATAGTAGTCCTCTAAAATGACTTTTGAAACCTGGCTTTCACCCCTTCATGCAGCTGTGTCACGTACCTTAGATGGAGCCTGAGATGACGAGGGCGGCCTCTCATGCTGCTCCAGTCCAAACACCTCTGGATAGTAGACACAGGTGCGTGAGGACCAGGAGGGGCACAAGTGCCGGTAGGTTGCGACTCCTGTCGAAGCTGCGTACAGGTAGCTGAGGTTTCTGAGCAGGGTGCAGGTTGGTAAGATGATCCTAGAAGCAGGGTAACACAAGCCGGGTCATCAACAATCTGGTAGCGAAATACAAAATCGGAAGGCAGGACTTAATCAGGGACAGGCCGGGTCGGTAACTAGCAGGCAGCGTGGTATCCAGGGAGCAGGCAGAAGAGAGGTCAAAGACAAGCCGAGGTCAGGAACACAGAACAGGAGCAAGTTCAAGCAGGCCGGGTTTGGTAACAGGAATTTCAACAAGTAAACAGGATCCAGGAACACGGTAGTAGCTGAAGATCAGTCAGCAGGGAGATCTGGGTGTCTCAGTCTTAAATAGCCCCTTTGGCGCCATCATTAGAAACGGGCGTGTGCACGTACGGCGTGGCACGCGTGCGCGGGCGTGTGCACGTACGACGTGGCGCGCGGGTGTGTGCACGTTCGCGCAGAGGCACGCGGCCGTGCACCGTCCTCTGTGTAGGGCAATGCGCATGCGCAGGTGCCCGTCCCGCATTCCGGCCCCGTAGGCCAGCTCTGGCTTCATGACAAGCTGTTTTTCACTCAGACAATAGCACAGGAGCGTCCCCAAGGTAGCCTCCACTGTAGCATTCCCACGTTTAGACGATCACATGGTAATGTTTTCTTGTGTCAATCAAGTCTTTGTCTTCCTGGCATTACATTTTGCTATGGAGCAGAATTTGTTAAGGAATGGAGGGTGTAACGAAAATGAAAAAAATGAATTTGACATACAATGTCCCTTGTATGTTTCAGGGAAGGATTATGGGTCCCTGGTATCCTATCAATTTCTATTGGGTCCGATGTAGGACGATCAAGTATAGAGTTAAATATGCCTCTTACAGTATCTTCCAGCTCAGTTATTCCTGTAGTTTCAGGAAGACCTCGCATTCTTATATTATTTCTCCTACTGCAATCTTCCACATCATCTATATGTAGCCATATTGTCTGTATAAACATATGTTGTCCTTTAACTGCAATTCCTCAATGACTGTATTACACAATCCCTGATATGCATCTATTTTATCCAAACGTTCATGAATCCCCTGTATTGCTTCATGCAACCCAGCCACGTCCTGCTTATATGTATGCTCAAAGCGGGTAAACATATATTCCAAATGGCGTTTGGAGGGTAGTTGTTCTAATAACACTTTAGGATCCATTGAAGTGTTACCTGACTCTTGGTCCTCATCAGATGAAACATGTACATTTTCATGCTCTGCTGGTAAATCACCTCGGGGGGAAGATTCTGTCATATCTGAACTTTTCAGAGAGGCTCCTCGTGAGGACGCCATCTTTCTCACTTCCCTCGTGGGTTTCGAAACATTAGCTCAGGAAAAGAAAGTTTCGATATCGGGTCACAATGATCGAGCCGCCTTCGGCTTTTTGTCCTGTGTTTTCTTCCCTTTCCTTTTCTGCCGCTCATGTTTTCTAGGGGGTTGTCAACAGCATGTTTCCTACAGTGCCCGGGATACCATGTAGGGACTAGCTCTCAGCACATCCGCCCGTCACGGGATCGCGCGCCGCCATCAGCAGGCTCTTCCTCCTCCCAATGGGAGGTGGATTATATCTCTGAGGGGTCTGAGGAATTCCTGATCATTTTCCCGCTCTCCTCTCTCTTAGCCTTCTGTCGATGGAAATTGATCTATGAATCAAGGCATCAAGTGTAGAGGGTAACTCCGACCTTGCCAATTCGTCTTTTAGGGGTTCAGAGAGACCAAGCCGAAATTGATTTCTAAGACTCACATCATTCCACTCGGTCTCCCTGCGCAATAAAGTCCTCTTTCCCTTGTTTAAGGTTCCGAATGGCTGCTTCAGCAGTCAGTTTTTTGCTGGAATCCTCATAGAGGAGAGACATGGCTTCCAGAAATTGCTGATAGGAATTGAGTATAGGATCCTCTTTTTCAAGGTAGGTGGTTGCCCATGCTCTGGGCTCTCCCCTTAGATATGAGATCATGGTGAGTACCTTTACTCTGTCTGGCGCATAAATCAAACATTAATTTACATGAATTTATTAACTCACGATATTCCATACCCCTGAGAAGAGGTCAGGGGAACTGACCTTTGGTTCAGGCCCCACTTTATTTGCGGCCACATTCTGTTTGACGAGTAGACGTAAGTTTTGATTTTCCAGTTGGAGTTCATTAACAGTTTGAGTAGGGTCTCCACTCTCTGGGAAAGGTTCACTATGTGACTTGCAAGCTCCGCTGGATCCATAGTTTTTGGGTTCCACTATTCTGTAACACGCCACACGTATGTTCGTAGGATCACAGCTGCAGAGGTGCATTAGTACCTTGGAGGGGCACAATCCGTCTCCTTCAGTGCACGTAATGTGGAGACGGTTATTCAGTATTCAATTCCTGTGCTGCACTCTCAATACAATTCAAGGAGGTTCTGGAATTGCATGAAATCATACACCGTCTTATATAGGGGTAGTGCTTGCTTAATTCCACAGGGGTATTTACCTCATACGCCCTAGAGGAGTGTGCGAAACATAACAACATAAATGAATAGTTTATGTGCACTGCACAATTAATAACTAAGAATAACTTAAAGGTTTTACATTATTATGAATTTGGTTTGTGCCACCAAGCTTGCAAGAGGTCCAAATATTATCAGAGGTTATCTTACTGCAGGAGCATCACTCTCTCAGTAATCCGTGTACATAAGCTGAATGAGGGGGGATGCAATTTATACTTCACAACAAATCCCCTTCCCAGTTCCATGCAATCGCGCTCAGTATCGGTAGTAGCTATTGGAGATCTGAACCCGACTTGATAAACTATAACAGATACTACTGGTAGGTAGACATGTGCGATTCGTTTCGTTACGAATTGAAATTCGTACGAATTTTCCTGAAATTCCGAATTTCGGAAGCATCCGAATTGCATTTTCCGAATTATATATCCGAAATACGAAATTATGTTCCGAATTTCGGATCCGAATTTCTTTGAAATGGGAACTAATATTACCCCTGTAAATGAGGTTGAACAACATGACAAGATTTTTTTTTAAATCCGAAATACGGATCCGCTGCTGCTGAGGGTTGCATTACAATACATACAGGCAGGAAATACGAAATTCCGTTACGGAATTTCGTTCCGTTACGAACATCAGTTATATTGAAGGTAAAAAGCAATGTACATTTATATTGTAGTTGATGGTATTTTTTTTTTAAATACGGAATTCGGATACGGAATCCGTTAACGGAATTCGTATTTCGTTTTGGTTGACCAATCAGGTTCTCTTCTGCTGCTGAGAGTTGCATTGCAATACAGGCAGGAATTACGAAATTCCGTTACGGAATTTCGTTCCGTTACGAACATCCGTTATATTGAAGGTAAAAAGCAATGTACATTTATATCGGAGTTGATTGATGGTAGTTTTTTTTTAAAATCCGAAATTCGGATACGGAATCCGTTAACGGAATTCGTATTTCGTTTTGGTTGACCTATCAGAGGTTTTCTCTTCTGCTGCTGAGAGTTGCATTACAATACAAGCATGAAATACGAAATTCCGTTGACGGAATTACGTTCCGTTACGAACACTCGTTATATTATTGAAGTTAAAAAGCAAAGTACATTATTGGAGTTGATGTTATTTTTTATTTTTTTTTATCAGAAATTCGGATCCGGAATTGGTTGACCAATCAGAGGTTTTCTCTTCTGAGAGTTAAGCATGATGTACGAAATTCCGTTAACGATTTTCGGATCCAAATCCGGATTTCGTTACAACGGAAAAGTGGCTAATTGAGCAATCAGAGGTTTTCTTATGCTGCTGGGGGAGGTTGTTTTTTGGAAAATTATAAAATGAAATTTAATTAAGTTTTATTGGCAGTACCAAATACATTTTAGCATTGCCAAAGCATATGGGGAGGTTAATGACCTCTTTTAATGTGGGAGACTTGTAGTCGATGTGAGATTCTGAATCGTTCGAAATAATAATGTTCGTTATTTTCATTTAATTATCATATTAATTATGATAATTAGTTATGATGAAGTAAAATTGCCTTTTTTTAAAAAATATGTTAAATTGTCG
>NW_017308397.1:36137-58826 GCF_000935625.1 Nanorana parkeri | reverse complement strand
GGGGGGTCTTTAAGTACTGTATCAATTTCTTCTATGGATGATGAGTCCCAGGGTGCACTGAAGCGCACTGGTTCTCCAGGAAGAGAGAGTAGTCAGGCTAAGAAGCGGCTGCCTCAATTACCCTAATGGCAGTTCCCACTCCGTTACAAGTGGCAACCATTAATGTTGCTAGCTTAAGATCAGTGAGCGCTCGTCACATGGCCTTATTTTTGCTCAGCGAGTTTGATGCTGACATTTTGTTTTTGCAAGAGACCCATCTGAGTAGTTTGGCCGATATACATCTGGCAAAGAAGGAGTGGAGATGCGGTCCCTCCTTTTGGTCTCTTGCGGCCGAGCCTTACAGCGGGGTTGCAGTCCTTTTTTCTGGTACGGTAACGTGCCGACGGGTAATTGAGGTAGAGATTGGGAGATGCATGGTCTTGGACGTCTCTGTGAGGGGGCAGGACCTGCGCCTGATTAACATCTATGGTCCCCAGACGAAATGGGACAGGAAATGCCTCTTTACAAAGATTAAGCCTTAAAGTGTTCCCAGTCCCTATCCCGGGATATCGTTTTAGGATACTGCAACGTCAACTGTTTCAATTCATTTGGCCCCATGGCCGTCCCCGTATATCACGACAAATACTTTACTCGCTCAAACTCAAGGGTGGCCTGGGGGTCCCACATATTTCTAACTATTACATGGCAGCACAACTTGCTCCACTGACTAGGTACCCTACTACCCTCGACCCTCCGCTCTGGGTATCGCTGGAAGCTGTTGACTGCTCCCCGCTCGCTGTGAACAACCTCTTGTGGCTTCTTCCTAAAGACAGGGTGCATCTGACTAACCCCATTACAGCTCACTCCATGCGCCTATGGGATGCCCATAAATACTCGGCACATCTACTGTCCCCCCACCGCCCGCTGCTGTTCCTAGGGAATCCCTCCTTCCCCCCTGGCTGCGACTCCCCTGCTGCGTTCCAACAGTGGATGTCGAGCGGCATAACATGTATCTCTAAATTATACACGTCCGCTGTTCCCAAGACATTCCAACAATTGCGACCTCCCGGCGACGGAACGTTTCTGTTACCTCGAAGTCAAACATTTCTTGTCCTCCCAAGTCCCCGTATTCCCTACTTTTACCTTTTTTGAAAGGGCCTGCCATGAGGACCCATACACCCCTGGCTTGATCTCTTCCATATATGACTGCCTACTATCAAGTTTCACCACTCACCAACATGTCTATATGTCTGCATGGGAGCGAGATCTCGGTTGCCCCATTGACGAAGCCAGCTGGCAATCCATCTGGGAAACAACCAAATCCAGCTCTCAGAGGGTGCAAGCGTTGGAAATCAATTATAAATTGCTCTACCGCTGGTATCTTGTGCCTGAGCGCCTGCACACATTTGCTCCAGGACAAACGGGAGAGTGCTTCCGGGATTGCGGAGAAGTGGGATCCTATATCCACATATGGTGGTCTTGCCCGATGGTACAGGCCTTCTGGACCCGCGTGTTGGATTTTGTATCCAACCTGCTGGATACAACACTGCCGTCAGACCCGAAGGTGATTTTACTTAACCTTGTTAAAATCTGTCCCGTACTCAACACAGGTTCCTGGTGCATGGTGTCACGGCAGTAAGTCTTCTCTTCTTCATCCTTCTTGGTCTCTTAACCCTTTCCTGCTCTCTTCTCCTCTCTCTCTTTTACTGTTTCCTTACAGTTGCCACCCCTTGGGCTTAATTTACATTTGTTTTGTAGATGTTCTTTATGTCAGCCATCAATGTGTGGGATCGTCACGGAAACAACGAATTTACAGGGAGTTGCCCCCTTCCATAGGGCATGTTGCCCTACTATGTGACGATCCACATCATCTGTATGTCATCACTTGCACATTACATCTATGTGCTATACTACCCATGCGCTAGTGATATTTTATGTAACACTACCATACTGCTTGCTATGCTCTTTTGTTGATACTCCTCCATAAGTGTTTTATGCTGTAAAACAATAAAAACTTTTGATTTAAAAAAACAAAACACTGCTTTGTTGTGACAGCTGGTGTGAGGGGGGAGGAGCGGTCTGATGCCCCTGCGTGTGAGGCTGCTGGGTCCTGGTGCTGGAGAGTTCTGAGGTGAGCATATCACACAAAGGCAGCAAAAAGGTCCAAAAGTATGAGTATAGAGTAGTGGCCATTGATTTGAGCAGTTAGTAGATCATTAGTAAGTTTTAGAAGGGCAGTTTCTGTGGATTGTTGCGGACAAAAGCCTGGATTGAATCAGGTCAAGGAGGTTGTTAACGATAAGGTGGTGACTCAGGCTGTTGTAGACCAGCCATTCAAGAAGTTTGAAGATAAATGGGAGCAATGAGATGGGTCTTAAATGCCAAAATTATAACCAAGACTTGGCAGGTAACCATTAGCTCAAAATCCACAATATAATAAAAAAGTACTTATTTAATAGTTCAGCTGATGATAACATAGCCTATTATTTACTAAGCAGGATTAACATAATATATTTAAACTATCAGTCCAATCACAATAAAGTTACTACCAACTATATGCAACAGTGTATTATGTTTACCAGTCCCTTTTACTCGCACTTACATTTTGGAGGCTCCCTTATAGGTGTGAGAGGTCAGTTTCTTAGGTGCAGTCTCTTTAACTTTCAGGCTGTAGTTCCAGCACATTCAATCCAGCAGGTGTCCTGTTAGTCCAGCAGCTGCAGTCAACTCAACAGCTGTCTACCTTCTCTCTGATGTGATCCCTCGCTGCTGGAATGTTCTTTCCCTGTGTTGCCGCCTCTCAGCACAATGAATACAGCTGTGTCCTGGTATCTGGTGTTACAGTCACTCCTTTTTTGTCTGCTCATTTTCTCTCTTTTTCCCTTCTCTGCCTGCAATCTCTGGCCTCCTGCAGCTCTCCTGCCCAAATGTCATAAGCATCTAACTCTTTATTCTTGAGTGTGCTGTGTATAAAGAGGTCCCATAATGATTTTGGCCTTCTATATAATAGTATAGCATAATAATTGTTTAAAACAACTATGTCTCCCTCAGGCTGTGGCAGGCTCTTTGATGGTAAGTCTTCTGAATAGTCTTTTAATAAACTGCCCAGCTTTCATAATCATTATTCCCACATCCAAGAGTGAGACAGGTCTATTGTCACTACTGAACATGAACTGCCACCTCATTTGATTTTGTCCCAGGTAATTAAGTCATTAACTGCTGACTCATCTACAGTATCAGGACACAATTCTCAACATATACAGTACATCAATGTATTTTCATTACCAAAAACCTGAAGTGTACATTAATCCAAATACAAATTGGCATTGCGTCGCACCCCCTCCTAACATTACAAAAAAGGACAAGCAAGTAGAAATGTTAACCCTTAAAAAACAAAGAAACTCTGACCCTAGTTAAAGCAATTTAAACTGCAAGAAGTATTTTTTTAGCATATGCTATGAAAGATGGAAATGAAAGGCTATGAAAGATGGAATGTGTAACAAATATAAAACAGGCGTTATCCTAATTTGGCTGTGAAAAGTGGAAATACACATTAATGCTACACGCATTACAGTGGGACACAACATACATTAGTGCAATACTGTGTGAATGGGCCCTGAAAGCAGAAAAAAAGTGGAGTTATGTTTCTATTTAAACATCTCTCCTTTATAAACCCCGTTTTAAATACTTAATTAGCCATCAATAATTTCATCCTCTTTCTGCTTATCTAACCTTTTTTTTCTTTCTTCTATTACTTTTTTTTTTTTTATATACTTCCTCAATTTTGTTTGTTACTTTTTGTAGTGTGAAAAACACATACACAAAATGTAAATAAAGCCTTTATTTTCTTTCAAACTAACGTTGCCAGGCTTTGAGCTAGAAACATTATTTTGGTGTCCAAATAAACAAAACGCATTGCAAAATTTATTGGGGATCTTTATATCTACAGTATTACTTGTTATTTTTACATGATTTTGCCCATGATTACTTTTTTGCCTTTTAAAATGTTGAAAATGAGATACATTTTTAACGAAAATACTGCCAAAAGAACGCCCTAATTATCCCCCCCCCAAAAAAAATGCCCCACTTCGGTGTAGTATGTAGTAAGTAGTAGTGAATTAATAAGCCTATAACTAAAAAGTGTAAATGGCTCTAGAGCCAAACTGATAAAGTAAGCCCACAGAGTATTGTTTTTTTTCTGGAATTGCTGTGTGGTTATGAAATCTGGCCAGTTTAAATGAAGACAGTATACTGAATTTTTTACATGCAGTAAAAATGTCACATGCAGTTTAACATAATAGTTTTTCCCATGGTGTTTGATTTAACAGAACATGAAAGAGAAGCTACACTCTTGATATTTCATAAAGATGTGACAGTAACTACATGTTGTATTGAACTGTTTATGCTGTAGTACAAAACAGAGGATTCCACTCTGATCACCTCTGGAGTGTGACACAACACTGTGTCGCAACCTGGAAGTGCACAGAACCACATCAGCATCCCTTGAGCAATGAAAATGTAATTTCATGTGAGTAATGATTGAGGTCTTCAAATATTTGTTTGTGACCAGAACTTCTTTTTTTCAACCATATACTAAAAACAACTGGTGACATTGCATGGACTGCTACGTTTCTGGAAATTACTTACTTTATGTTTATGTAGAAAACAGTTTATTTTTCCAATTTCAAATTGTCACTATTTATAAGTTTTTTTTTCACAAAAGACACACAAAAGTTTTGAATTTAAAGCAATTGGAAAATTTTGTGAATCATGTGTGAAAGTTGTGTGAATCTTTGATGACAAATGTAGAGATAGTGTTTTGTTATTTAAAAAGAAATAGTTTTCAGCATTTTCCATGGAATAACATAAAAAGAGAAATGTCTGTTAAAATATGTTACCAAAATATACCCTTGTATGTAAACAAACAGATGGTTCTTTCTCTCTTCCAGATCACTGAGAAATCTGCTTGATTCTGAGATGGAACATTCTTCCATACTCAGGCTAGAAATTGATAACCTGAGAAGGAAAGTGGCAGAACAGGAGGAGCGACAAGCAGCAAAAATCCAAGCCCTGGCAAGGTAGGTTACTTCTGTCACAAAACAGTTCCAGCACATTTCAAGAGTCTTTCTTGAAATGTGTCTCTGACTAAACTGCTTAAGTTTCAACCACTAAATTGCAAAAAATATTTTTTATCATTGTTATCTTGGTATTAGGCCTAAATTTTACTCCGTTTTCTTGACATTTTTTCTTTGTGGAATCGCAAGAGGTGAAACTGTGTTATGCATTTTACATTTGTTTTACTCATTATTGTACTTTTGGAATTTTTTATTTGGCTAATTATTTGTTATTTTCTATTTAGCTTCACTAAAAGCACGTAGATTTGGTACATGCCTTTAAGACGCACGTAATATGTAATGGGATCACCAATTTCTGTTTTTCCAAGATCACCTACCAACTGTAATTTTCACACTGCTAGTTTGAGAAAAAAAAATGAAAGAAGCTGACTGGTTGTCATTGGCAACATGGGCGGACATTTATCAAAACTGGGGCAGACAAAATCTGGAGCAGCTGTGCATGGCAATCAATCAGCTTCTCTCTTTCATTTTAAAATCTTAACCGCACAAATTGAAGAGAGAAGCAGATTGGTTGCCATGGGTATCTGCTCCAGATTCTGTCTGCTCCAGTTTTGATAAATTCCACCCATGATGTTTTACATGTAGCATGATGTACATGATGTTTTTTTTCCTAAAGGAACTTGTTATTTAGTATAGTGGACTATCTTAGGGCTGCAACAACTAATCGATTAAATCAATAATTGATTATGAGAATAGTTGGCAACTAGAGAGAGAGAAATAGAAACAGAGAAAGAGAGATTTTTCAAATGCAACCATTCGTTTAGTTGAAAAAATAAGCGGGCAACTAATCGACTATAAAAATAATTGTTAGCTGCAGCCCTAGACTCCACCTATCAGCACATATAGTCTGCTTTCTGTAGCTATATTCACTGCTGTCTCAGGGTAAACATGTATATTTGTAAAAAAAAAAGGGTTTCACAACCTGGGTTGTAGTGGGGCTTTAAAGAGGCGTCAGATGGTAATCGATTTGATATAAATTTTAGGGCTGGTAATGATTAAAAAGTTCCTGTTCGATTAATCGAAATTTTTTAAATCGATTAATCGATTAATTTCGATTAATTATAACGCACATACAGATCCAACTACATTGGCCTATACACATACAGCACAGCAATGAAGTAATAAAATGAACTAGTATCACACTAATCCAGCATGTTATTAATCTCACGTGCCCCACTCAATATGGCCGCCGCTTTAGTGGGGCAACTCAGAATAATAACGTGCTGGATTAGTGTGATCCTAGTTCATTTTATTACTTAATTAATTGCTGTGCTGTATGTGTATAGGTCAATGCCAGGGATCCCAACCTGAAATAAGCAATTTCAGGGAGGTGTCCCTCTGTTTCAGGGGGGTGCCCTCCCCCCCCCATCTGCGGAGGGAGGGTTAGGGGGGGCTGGGAGAGAGCACCCCCCTGAAATGATGGCAGATCGCACAGGAAGCAATAGCTTCTTTGCCATCTGCTGAATTTTTTTACATTTTTTTTTAGTATTCTGCCAGTTGCAGCTGTCAGAATAATAAAAAAAGGCATAAGAATGCATAGCTAGATTCCTATTGGCTATTTCACTTTGCAATAGCCTATAGCAAACTAGCTATTGCACCCGCCCCCTACTGCTTTCAATCACCAGAAGATAGAAAAAAAATCAGGTCCCCCTCTGCTGATTGACAGCAGCAGTGGGTGGGTGCATTAGCTAGCTTGCTATTGGCTATTGCAAAGTGCAATAGCCAATAGGAATCTAGCTATGCAATCGTATGCCTTTTTTTTCTTTTCTGACTGACGGTCAGGCCGCCGCTCCCGATGTCAGAAAAGGAAAAAAAACGATCGCAGGGAAAGGTTTAATCTGCTCGATTGAGCAGATTAAACCTTTCCGGTAAAAAGAGAGAGCAGATTGAACCACTCTCCCGGGCGGCCGGGAGAGTTAGGCTGTGTACTCCATCGGGTAACGAAGGAAAGGGGAGGAGTCCAGTGACGTCACGGACATCAACGTCACCGGATTCCACCCCCCTTCCCTTCGTTAGCCGACAGAGCCACTTGTGAAAGGGGGGAGGAGTCCGGTGACGTCGCGGACATCGACGGAAGACCCGGAAGCCGGTGGAGAGGTGAGTATGACTTTGATCGATCAAAATAATTTTGATCGATCAAAAAAATTAACGATTAATCGGAGGATTAATCGTTAATTTCCGCAGCCCTAATAAATTTATTACAATTAATTAAAAGAAATCTTTTATTATTAGTTTTGCACATTCTTTCAACCTCCCTACAGACTGTAAGTTCCACCTTCTGTATCTTTCCCTTCTACCGAAGAAAAAGTCAGAAATTACATCTTCTCTATCTTCTTTATATCACCTGTTCCACCTTCTTATTTTATTCCCTATTAGAGTGTAAGAGCTTCCATCATCTGTATTTCCCATTATCCTCTATAGACCATAAGCTCTTTTACCGTCTTTATTTCTCCCTTACTCCCTGATTAGATTGTAAGCTCTTTAAGATTTTGTATCCTCTCTGATACCCTAATAGATTGTACATTTTTTCTGCCTTCTGCAGCTTATCTTATAACCTATTAGACTGTAACCTTCTGTATCTTACCTTATATCCTATTAGATTGTAAACTTGTCTGTATCCCTTCTTATACCCTATTAGATTGTAAGCTCTTCCACCATCTACATCCTCCATTATACTAACTAGGTTCTTCTACATGCCACTATCTATCTGCTACACACGTCACATACGTGGTCATGCAATGTGCCACAATCCTAATAACCTTACCACTTTTTCATTTTTGATCAAGCAATATCATCCAACCTGGACTGAAACCAGTTGGCAGGTACCTACACACACAACCAATTAAAAGCAGATCAGTTGAACATTCAGACCAGTAGCCCTTTTTTTAAATTATCCATGTTAAAATTGGGGTTGACAGCCACAGTCAGAGAGTTGTTCAAAGCAGCATTTGGGATCAGTTACATTCTGTATAGAAAAAATTGATCATAAACAGATAGTGCCTCTTCGTTGAAATCTGTGTGTCCCAACTACAAAGTATTTGCAACACACATTCCAAGATTGTAGACTAATATAATCCTACACATTGTGGGTAATAACCACAATGTGTAGGCAACCCAAATGAAGCATGGTGAGTCAGTGCCCAGTACTAAGCATTTGCATACAATACATTGTTGTTGTATATTTCATATTATCATGCACAATTTCTAAGGATATAAATTGATGGCCAGAGAGAGTTAAATTGCATTGGTGACTAGACATAGTATTATAGTATTTACTAGGGATGCACCGATACCAGTTCAGATACCAGTGCCGATACTTGCCATTTCCATAAGAACTACCAGGGTTGCAGCGGTTGCAGCTGGGACCTAGCTCTGGCGCTCCACCACTGTCCTGAAATCATTAGTCAATATTGTTTTAGAAAAACTGTCACATAAAAAACAAAAAAGTATCCGTACTTGTGTCTGTAAGTACTTGGGCAAGTATCAGTACTTGTACTTGCAAAAATGGTATTGGTGCATCACTTTATATATGTTTATAAAAACAAAATCATACATTAAAACAGAGATATACAAATCCCAGGAGCTCCATGTGCTCCTTACAAATGACAGCTGCCTCCAAACTTTAGAATTTTTCTCTAGTCTAGTTTTGGAGCTTGAGAAGAATCTGTACTTGTACTTGTACCGAGTACGGTACTTGGTATCGGTGCATCCCTAGTATTTACATATATTTTTTAAATGCAGTTTGACCTCTCTTTCTTCTTGTAATGTGAAGTATTTAATTCTCAAAGATCCTCAAAAGAT
Source organism: Nanorana parkeri (assembly GCF_000935625.1). Classification (NCBI taxonomy): domain Eukaryota; kingdom Metazoa; phylum Chordata; class Amphibia; order Anura; family Dicroglossidae; genus Nanorana; species Nanorana parkeri. Next base: position 49,911 of record NW_017308397.1, on the reverse strand, counting down.
CAAAACAAGGACTCCAAAGTTGGCTTTGACTCAGCTTAGAAGCACCTGCTGCTTTTTACATTAGAGGTCTGGCAGGCTAACAAAATGATGGTGCAATAGAACATAGCTGAGATTTCACTGCCTCTGTTGTGAACTTTGAAGACCAATTTTTACTTAATGCCTATAGCTATACAGTTGAATTTTTTAAAGTGCTTTTACTGCTCTTTCAAACTTAGTGAATACTTTAGTGTGTATGTAGAGCCAACCTACAACGTTTAACACTTTAGCAATTTAGAATGCAGTCAAAAATGTGTTGCAGCATATATCATCCAACAGTTCTTTTCCAAATTTGCAGGCAAATATAAGAGGTCCAGACAAGTAAAAGCTTATGGCTCTACTACTATGAACTACTTATTGACTCGTCATTTTGCGTTGCTGTTTCAGCCAGTCTGTTGCATCATGCAGCGAGGTTAAAGAATGTGCCTCCAACACAAATGTGCTAGGCCTTTCTTTCTTAATTGCTTCTTAATCTCTATTAATGACACCATTTAGGCTTTGTTTCTTAGTATCTATTAATGACACCATTTGTTTCTAGAGTTTGACTAAAAAAGTCCAGGGATATAGACTCTATAGTACTCTCTAAATCAAAATTCTAAATTGTACTAGACAGGCAAAGTATTTTGTTTTGTTTTGGTCCTTACTGTTCAAAGGTCATGAAAGTATCAAGGACTGGTTTCTTTTTTTTATTGCAGGCTCTTTTTCCTTTATTTTCACTAAGTGACAACATAGTCATGGCCAAAAATATTGGCACCCGTGCATTTCTGTCAGATAAATGCGCAGAAAATTGTTGCCATTACAAATGTTTAGTCATTCTCATGTTTATTTCTTTTGTCTGTATTGATATGACACAAAAAAGTTCAGAAAAAAAAGCCAAACCTGACATTTCCACGCACAACTCCAAAAATGGACTGGACAAAATTATTGGCACCTTCAGTTAATATTTGGTAGCAGAGCCTTGAAAAAAAATAACTGAAATCAATCGCTTCCTGTAACCATCAATGAGTTTTGAATTTACAGGAATTTTGTAGTACTCTTCTTTCGCCAACTGCTCCAGGTATCCTTTTCCCAACTGCTGTTTTGAGATCTCTCCACAGGTGCTCTATGGGATTCAGATCTGGACTCATTGCTGGCCAGTCCATTACTCTCCAGCGCTTTGTCATAAACCATTTCTGGGTGCTTTTTGATGTGTGCATTGGGTCATTGTCCTTCTGTAAGACCCATGACCTCTGACGGAGACCCAGCTTTCTGACACTGGGCCCTAAATTGCACCCCAGAATTCTTTGGTAGTCTTCAGATTTCATGATGCCATGCACACAGCCAAGACATCAAGTACCTGAAGCAGCAAAGCAACACCAAAACATCAGTGAACCGCCACCATGTTTGACTGTAGGGACTGTATTTATTTCTTTAAAGGCCTCATTTCTGAAAACAGTAGAATGATGGGCTTTACCAAAAAGCTGTAATTTTGTTTCGTCTGTCCACAGCAGGATTTTGGCTTCCTCAGGTAAGTTTTGGCAAACTCCAATCTGGCTTTTTTATGTTTCTGTGTCAGCTCCTGGGTCTCCTACCATAGCGCTCCTTTTAATTCCGATGGTGACTTATAGTGTGTGCGGACACAGTTGTACCCTGTGCCTGATGGGAAGCTTGAATTTATCTGAAAGTTGATCGAGGGTCTTTATCCACTATTCAAACAATCTTTCATTGCAATCTTTAATCAATTGTTCACTTTCATCCATGTCCAGGGAGATTAGCTACAGTGCCATGGGCCGTAAACCTCTTGACAATGTTACACACAGTGGACACAGGAACATTAAGATCTCTGGAGATGGACTTGTAACCTTGAGATTGTCCATGCTTTTACACAATTTTTGTTCTCAAATCCTCAGACAATTCTTTGCTGTTCTTTCTCTTCTCAATGCTCCGTGTGGCACACAGACACAACCGAAAGGTTGAGTAAAATTTTCACCATTTTAACTGGTTGCCGGTGTGATTTCATTATTGTCACCGCCTATTAATTGATACAGGTGAGTTTAATTACAAATTACAGGAGCATCACAAATTTGGAATGTAATTAATTCTTGCAATTTGGAGAAGGTGCCAATAATTTTGACCAGTCCATTTTTGGAGTTTTGCGTGGAATGTGTCAAGTTTGGCTTTTTTTTCTCAACTTTTTTGTGTCATTCCAATACAAACAAAAGAGATAAACATGGGAATGCCTAAACATTTGTAATTGCAACAATTTTATGCCTGAAGTAGTGCATTATCTGACAGAAATGAAGGGGTGCCAATATTTTTGGCCATGACTGTATGTCTTCTCCCCATCTCTATTACGTGGAGTTGGAAAGATTAGTATGCTACAGAAGACGATTGCTTGTACTTTCAGTTCAGCTCCCAGAACATGACAAGCACACTGCATTTCTGGCAATTTACACAGATGTTTTAAATACTTGGCTAAAAAATGTCTAAATAAAGAAAACTAATGCAGCCACCTAATCTAAGGACTGTTAAGCTGCAATATATTACTTTTTTGTTCTTGGGTATCTGTTAGCTAGTCTTTCATAAATTCGGATTCTAACTGATTACATATGCAATTAAATTTTCTGAACACAATACACTATATACAGGTGAAACTCGAATAATTAGAATATCGTGCAAAGTTCATTTATTTCACTAATGCAACTTAAAAGGTGAAACTAATATATGAGATAGACTCATTACATGCAAAGCAAGATAATTCAAGCCGTGATTTGTCATAATTGTGATGATTATGGCTTACAGCTCATGAAAACCCCAAGAACCCCAAATCCACAACCTCAAAAAAGTAGATTATTACATGCAATCAATAAAACAAGGATTGTACATAGAACAATATCGGACGTCTGAAAAGTACAAGCATGCATATGTACTCAGTACTTGGTTTGGGCCCCTTTTGCAGCACTTACTGCAATTACTTTTGCACGATATTCTAATTATTCGAGTTTCACCTGTATACACACAATAGGATAGTGACAAGTCAGCGGTTAATAGCTGCTCACCATATCCAGGAAGAATCGTCTCCAGGTGTTAACTGTGCTGTGAAGTCTCTGAGGTTCCTCTCCTTGGGTGGTCACAAGCTTCCTCTGCGATTTCCCAGGTCTCTGATCTCTGCATTGGGAGATGTCGTTGCGGGTAATCACAATCACTGGTGACTGACGCCACCAATCACTTGCCGCCACTGATATCTGGGACGACAAGTAACTATTGTCCTTGGCAACAGCTGTCACTCTGGTTGCAGTGTCAGTGTCCTGAGGGCGGCAGGGGCTGCAGCCTAGCTCCTGCACATCCTCTCTGCCAGTCCACGTGGTTAGGAATGTCCCTTTTCCTCTTAGCATGCCAAGATTCCCCAAAGAGATTAAAAAAACTTGATTCCTCCTTACTAGGAATCATGGGAGCTGTAGTCTGGTGCAGAATTAGATTAAATTGTCTTTCACAGGATCAGGACTACAACTCCCACAAGTCTGTGTGCTCCCATAAACACTTTAGTACTGCTGAAAGCTTAGCCAATCAAGTCTCGGTAACAGCAAACAGTCTTAAAAAGGCAGCAGATATAACCCCGCTACACTCTCCCCCCACTTAACTCTTTGGGTCCTTCCAAAGGATACAAAGGATAAACAAATATCACACACAATTTACAAAAAATTATATACCTTTACTTCCAGAAGTTAAACTCAGTTTGTGACACCTTCTAACATATGAGGAAGGTAGGGGGAACTTCCATCAAGGTGCGCAAGTGGCCTGCATAGAGTCTGAGCTTTTTGATGCTTTAACAGATGACATGGAAACTTTAGGTGATCTATGTACAGTAGTTACAGCTTCTTCTGTACTATGACCGGGTGAATCATAAATTAGTCTCTTGGGCAGTTGTATCTGTCGCTTACATTCTCATTCTTAGAGCCCAGATGGGCCTTCTTCTGGAGACTCATTTTATGAATGAAGGGATGATTGCAGGACTTCCTTGAGTAGATGTTTCCTCTGATATTGTTATCTCTGGCACTTGAGACTCCAACTCTAAAGGTGCATGAATATCATCTGCCTCTGGAATCTCATAGGACTGAGGTACAAATTCAGGGGCACCAGTTCCCAAGACTCCTGAATATGGCTCAGGGATAGGAGTCGCTGTGACAGAATCGGTTGACTCAGAGGGCCACATCCACTTTATGTAGATATCCTCCTCATCACTGTTATCTTCCCTTTCTCACCACTGAAGAATGTTGCTGTGACCTCATGACTGGTGTTCGACTTGAGGTGAATGGGATGGGTGAAGAAGATTTGTCTCTAATTGGTACACAAACAGGTTAATTTGGAGGTAGGAGATTGTTCCGATGCCAATTCTTCAGTGGCCCGGTCTTTCCTGTTGTCGATTCTGGTACACTGGGAGACTAGGTACCGTATATACTCGAGTATAAGCCGTCCCGAATATAAGCCGAGGTACCTAATTTTACCACAAAAAACTGGGAAAAAGTATTGACTCGAATATAAGCCGAGGGTGGGAAATGAGGCAGCTACTGGTTTTTTTTCATTTCCTGTGGTTCTTAGTAAAATAGTTTTGTCTCCCAAACTTGCCACAGTTCTGTTGCTTGGAAGATCAAAGGTCATAGGCGTTTCATCCATATTCCCAATATCTCCCAGGTCATAGTTATGGATCCTTCTTTGTTTTATGATGAATGAATGGAATGACATCACTTTTTTATCAAGGTCTTTTGGCAACTTCTGTGAAATCCTAGAGCCCCAAGGCCCTGGTGCGTCCGCACCGCCTGCACCGGCGGTAGTTCCGCCACTGCGCTGACTCGAGTATTAGCCGAGGGGGGCACTTTTCAGCCAAAAAAATGGTCTGAAAAACTCGGCTTATACTCGAGTATATACGGTAATTGTTTGCTACCAATATAGATCTGAGAACCCCATCTATCATCTAGTTTGTGTTTTGCAGAAGCACCCACGTTTCTCAGAAAATCTCAATCACCTGGCTGTAGGTCCTGTACTTGAACTCTCAGGTCTTATTTTTATTTGTTTTTTGTTCTCTACTCTCGGATGTCAAACAGGCCTTCTCATACGAAGAATCCAGGTTCCTCCTGAGTTTATCCACATAGCCTCAGTGAGTAGAAATAGATGTCTGGTCAAGGGAGAGACCAAAGGCTACATCTACTGGTAATCAGGCTTCTCTTCTGAACATGAAATGGTACAGTGAGTACCCCGTAGCATCATTCTATGTGCTATTGTAAGAATGAGGAGAGTACGAAAAAACATCTTGGGTTGTGCATCACCTTGAGGGTGATGGGGAGAAATTCTAGTCTTCTGAATGCCCAGTAGATCTAAGAGTTATTTGAAGAGTCGACTCAAAGTCCCTGCCTTGATCTAAATGGATCCTCTGAGGTAGCCCGTAGTGAACAAATAACTTTTCTACCAGGACTTTGGCTACAGTAGAAGCACGTTGGTCTTTTGTTGGGAGAGCCTGAGCATAGGTAAAGTGGTCTGCCACCACCAAGATATTTCCCTGTCCACTAGTGTCAGGCTCTAAGCACAGAAAGTCAATGCACACCAAGTCCATGGGTCCTTGACTTTGGAGATGGCTCATTGGAGCAGTTCATGAGGGCAAAGTCTTCCTCTGGATACAATGTAGACAGGAATGATAGTAGCTTTCAACTTCAGCTCTCATATACGGCCAATAGAATCTATCTTGAACCCGTTTAAAAGTTATCTCTGATCCTAAGACCCCTGGCAGGAACAACTGCAGTTTGTCTTTTAGGTCATCCGAGGGGCCCCTACGGTAGACCACCCCATCTAGCAGCTGCAACCGTTCCCACTCTTTGTAGACCAAGTGAGGCTCTTTTGGTGAATCAGTTAGCAGGAGCCTTCTTTGACCAGTTTTCATTACTCTTAGGGTTAACCCAATCAAGGGACCCTCAGCCTGATCCACTCTCAGGTCTTTCTTCGTGAAAATTTGGCAAACCGTCATTCCTCATCTGAGTAGGGTTGCAGTACAGTATAGAAACACCTACAGCCATGTCTCCAATGGCTTCTGCTCCAATCGATCCCTTGGCTCTGTGTTCTACCCCTTGGCATATGGCTTGTACTCCATCTGGGGTAAGATGAGTCCACTCTGTTTCTCGGGTCTCTGTGCTATACGGTCTTCTGGGGAAGGCATCAGCATCTCTGTTACCAACTCCTGGCCGATATTTGAGGAAGCGGAAATGACATGTTCCAGGTACATGACTGAAAATAGGCAGATTTGACATTTCTCCAAGGAAAGCTTCAATCCTTCCTCATGGAGCTGCTTAAAGACCTTTTTCAGCCACTGCTCATGTTCTTACAATGTCCTTCCGAAGACTATTAGATCATCTAGAGACACTAGTATCTCAGTCATGTTCATGTCTCCCACTGTCTATTTCCACTAGTCATTGGAAAGTTGCAGGAGCTCCGCTGAGGCCTTGGGGCATTCTGTTAAACTCAAAGAACCCCAGCGGACAGATGAAAGCAGTCTTCTCCTTATCTTCAAGATGCATGGGTATTTGTTGATAGCCACTTAGCAGGTCCAATACACTGAACCACTTGGCTCCTGACAGGCACTGTAGAGCATCCTCTGTTCTGGGAGCGGCGTACTGGCCGGGAATGGTTCTCCTGTTGAGTGTACAATAGTCTATACATAAGCAAATAGAACCCTTCATCTTTCGAACCAGCATGATAGGGGAGGCATAAAGACTTCTGGATTCTTGTATTATTCTGGTCCTTTTCTTTTTTTATAAATTCTTTATTTTATTTTAACAAATTTTCAAGGGAAAAAGAAATAGTACAAAACGGTATACAGATTACATTATTTGCATGTAGATACCAACAAAATCATTTCAGTGTTTTTCATTCCTCCATGCGGTAGATATCATTAATACGGTCTAATACCTGTCGGATGGACGGTGGTTCAGGTTTTTTCCAGATGGCCGGAATACATGCCCTTGCTGCGTTAACTATATGTCTAGTAAGAGATCGGGAATATGCACGCAAGGGGATGCTGTTGTGGTGTAGGAGAAAGAAGGCTGGGTCTCGTGGAACCGAGAAGTCAGAACATTTTTGAGTGAGGGCGTGGACCTTATCCCAGAACTGCAGGAGATACGGGCAGGACCAGAATATATGTAACATGCCTGCCGAGGACTGTTGGCACCTCCAGCACTGGTCCGGTGAATCCGGAAACAGTGAGTGGAGGGTTTGCGGTGTATGGTACCATCTTGTCACAATTTTATAGCCCAACTCTTGGTATTTATTACTAATTGATGAGCGATAGGAAAGGGACAACAATTTGACTACGGCTTCTGGTGGTATATTGATCTAGAGTTCCTCCTCCCATCTCATAAGAAACCATAAAGAGGGTGAGTCCGGTGGTTGGATCAATTGCATGTAGCAGAAAGAGAGAATGTGGCGTGGGGTATCAGTTTGAGTGCAGAGTTGTTCGAATGGAGTAAGTGGTCTGTTGTGGTTGTGCATCGGGGGATTAGTGGATAAGAAGTGAGATAGACGTGTAGCGGACCAGAAATCTAAAGGGCCATATTCTGGTTCGGTGCAAAGGGCATAGGTTGAGGGCCAGTTAGAATTCTTCAGGATGTGCATGGCTTTATTGATACCCAATTCCCTCAAAATCGGGTATCGGCGTGGCCCTATACCTGGGGGAAAGGAGGGGTTGTCAAGAATTGAAAATAGAGGAGAGGGGATAGAGGAAATGGATCCTTTGGCAAAAGCCATACTTGCTAATTTTTATGTAGACCCAATAGTGGGATGTGAAGTATTTCGGGAGTTAATGGCCCAGTACTCCAAGCGAGGTTGGCCAACGGAACATCAATTAGGGATTGTTCTATGTTAATCCAAAGTTTGGTAGAAGAGTTGTGGTTCCAGTCAATTATACGGGCTAAATGCGTGGCTATGTAGTATTGATGCATATCCGGGAGGGACATTCCCCCTAGGTGTTTAGGTCTCCGCAGGATGTCATAACTTAACCTAGGTGATTTGCGGTGCCAGACGAACTCTGAAAAAGCTGCTCGTATGCTGCGAAAATAAGATGTAGGTATGTGAATAGGCAATGCTTGGAGGGGGTATAGTAAACGTGGGAGAATTGATTGTTTCAGAATATTGCATCGCCCCATCCAAGAGAAAGAATTTGTGGTCCAGGTGGCTAAGTCCAATTTTATACGTGAAAGCAATGGGGGAAAATTCAAAGTGAACGTATGGGAAAGATCTCTGGGGAGAAGTATACCCAAATACTTGATGGCATTTGGTGCCCATTTGAAAGAGAAATTTTGTAATACCCTATGCAAGTGTGGACCAGTGAGAGATATATAGAGGGCCTCAGATTTAGTGGAATTAATTCGGAAGTTTGTGAGAATGCCATATCTCCTCAATTCCTCAAGGAGTACAGGGACAGAGACGTCTGGCATCGTGAGAAAAAAGAGAAGGTTGTCCGCAAACGCGGCTACCTTGTGTTCCGTATTGACGATTGTAACACCGTGAATATCCGGTATGGCACGGACCGTTCATAAAAGGGGCTCTAGGGACAGAACGAATAAAAGAGGCGAGAGGGGGCACCCCTGCCAAGTGCCGTTTGTAATAGGGAAGGAGGATGACAAAGTGCCATTTACCTTTACCTGAGCCGAGGGTCCTGAGTAGAGCGCCTTGATCCAGGTCCGCATATACTGTCCCACCCCCACCGCCTCCAACGTACCCTGGAGGAACCTCCAGTCCACCCTGTCGAACGCCTTCTCCGCATCGGTAGAAAGAATTATACATGGGGTGGCGTTCGACTGGGCGGAGTGGCTAACCCCCAATGCTCGAGTGGTGCTGTCCCTCGCCTCCCTAGAGGGGACAAAGCCAGTTTGGTCTGGATGAATTAGTTTCCCTATGTGGGGGGCCAAACGTAGATATACAATTTTTGCAAAAAGTTTAGTGTCCACGTTAAGCAATGATATTGGTCTGTAGCTAGGGCATAGGGGCGGGTCTTTCCCTTCCTTGGGTATAACAGCTATGTGGGCACTGAGAGAGTCAGTTGGAGGTGTAAAGGCCGTGCGTAATGAGTTAAGAGCGTTCAGGAATGGCGTGGCAAGAATAGGAAAAAAACGTTTATAATAGGTCACAGAATAGCCGTCTGGGCCTGGGGCTTTGCTGGGTTTAATGAGTTTGAGGGCGGTCTCCAGCTCCGTGGTGGAGATAGGTGATTCCATCATCGAGCTTGCAAGTGGTGAGAGAGATGGGATGCCCGACTCCTGGATGTAGCGTTGAATCTGGGATAAATGGGCTGCCGGGTTCTGGACAGGTGGAGTTTGTGATATATTATAAAGAGTTTTATAATAGTCCACAAAGGCGTCTGCGATATCAGAATTAAGTGAGGATTTGACACCTGAGTTTAAAGTGATCGAGGAAATGAATGTTCGTGTATGTTGCTTACGGACGGCCCTCGCTAGGTATTTGCCACACTGGTTGCCGTACTCATAGAAGGTTCGGCGACATTTGAGTAATGCAGATTTAGCTCTAGTATTGCATAGAGTACGAAGCTGTTCTCTCGCTTGGAGTAGCTGTGCTTCTATGGTTGCCTCCGCATGACGTTTATGCTGCGTTTCAAGTGTATGTATCATGGACAGGAGGGTATTCATTTCTCTCGTCCTCTGTTTTTTGATCTTGGAACCTTGAGCAATGAGGAAGCCCCGGACAGTAGTCGTGTGCGCTTCCCAGATAATGTATGGTGACGAATCTGGAGTCGTGTTTTCCCCGAAAAACAGGGAAAGGTCCTGCTCTAGAGAATCAGCGAACTCAGGCTCCTCCAGCAAAGAGTCGTTCAGTCTCCATTGCCATGGTCCCGGGGGGGTTATACCCAGATCTAAGAGAAGTGATATAGGGGCATGATCCGAAATAGTAATGTTCCCTATATCCATACGGGTGATCCTAGAGAGTTGGCTATGGTGGACAAGGAACATATCTATTCGGGTGTAACTACGATGTAAAGAGGAGAAGAAAGTGTAATCCCTAGTGGAGGGGTGATGTAGGCGCCATACGTCCAGAAGTTGGTGTGAAAAAAGACATCTCTTAAGGCGTCTAAGAGTTGAGAATGAGAGGTAGGAGGAGGCCCTCGAGGAATCCACACTTGGGTCTAAAATAAGGTTAAGATCGCTGGCTAGAATCAGTACGCCCTCCCTGAATTCCGATAATCTAGTCAATACTCGCTCTATAAATGTGATCTGGTGCTGGTTAGGTACATAGATGTTTGCAAATGTCATTACTTGGGTGCCAATAGTCCCCTTCAGGAATAGGACCCTGCCCTCTTCTCCCAAATATTGGTCCATCAACGTCCAAGCCACTGTACGTAAGAATAGAATACTAACTCCCCTAGATCGTTTATCCGGTGAGCCACTGTGGAAGGCTAATGGGTATCTACTAGTCTCTACGCGAGGTAAATGATCTGTCTGGAAATGCGTCTCCTGTAGAAATGCTACATCAGCCCCCTGTCGATGAAGATCATTTAGGATCACCCTCCTTTTTTCGGGTATATTCATTCCTTTTATGTTCAGAGAAACAACTTTTAATGTTGAACTTGATGGTAGCGCTCAGACAAGACATTTACCCTGGTTGTAAAACCTTCTGGGTTCACTCTAATTTCCATAGCGACCTACTTCTACTGGACCCTTCTGTTCTTGGATCATTCACAGATAGACTGATCGTAGCATGGGATGTACTTTCCCAAAAGCAGGACTTTCTACAGACAGGAGAGGAGTTAAAAGACACCTGTAATAGACTTACCTGTCTTCATTATGGGAACAGAGGCAAGCATGCCTACTCCCTCAGTGTCACTCTGCTCCTCCCCCCTCTAGCCGGCTGTCAGTTTAAAGCTGGGAAGTTTGAAATGCCCAGCCTCCTAGTAATGAAGCTGATGCTGAGCATTTTCCCTGCCTCGGTAACACCGCTCTCCATCCTGGAAAGTATAAGAGATTAAATGTACTCACCTTAACCCTCTCCATCCTGGACTAGAAGCTATTGTATTTGCAACTACACTTGCCAACCCAGTGGAATAAGAAAGAGTACTTACCCATCCACTTGCATTTTCTGCGTTAAAACCTGCATACTCACCACCACTGTGCATGTTAAGGAGCTCGCTGACCATTTAAAGCTACAGGGCACCCCCCTACAACCTCTGCAAGACTATCCACTATGGAATTTCAGCTATGCCATTCAATTATACACTGCAGGGACTCACTGGGAAGGTTATCCTACCTGCTCCCACTGATACCACCGTGAGCAACCAACACAGCTAGCTGCAAGTAAATGCTGTAATCATATGAACTTGCGCTTACCCTTACTCACACCACTGTGGTTAATGTATCTAAACTAGCTAAGTGGAGATTGCAGTGTAAGTGGAGAGAAGTTTTGAACTGGCGATTAACCGGGTATAGTTCAAAAGGACTCATTATCCCTTGTATATTAATTAAACTCTTTTCATTATTGATACATAAGCCTGTATGAAATAATACAGTTTGCTGGCCTCTTGGAACTCTCTCAACCTGGGACATTTGCTATGTAGGTATTCCATCTATCTAATTGTTCCCTGGTCACCTACTAAACTTTCCCTTAAGAGTAACCCCCACAGCAGCCACATCCATTAGAGATACAACTTCCAGAGTGCAAATCAGCTCTAACAGTGCCTTACAAAATCAATGTTGGACCCCACGATAACAGAATTTCGGTCAGACCCTGGTGGTTGAAGGCTCACGCTGGCTAGGGTATGGAAGACTCCAGATTGTCGGGCAACAGTGGGACTAAATTCTAATCTGACCTGCAGGTATCCGGCCTTCTATTGTCAGTAAGTGCTTCAGTTATCGCTCATAGAAGTCTTGGTAAATCAGCATTACTTGAGCACCAGAGTCCAATATGGCTTTTGTGTAGACTCCCTCTACTTGTACCGGAACAATGGGGGAAGGGCCAACTAGCTCGCTAGGAAACTTTCCCTTGGTGACAGTGGGTGAGGGAGTTCCTGTTGATTGCACCATACTCTTACCTCTTTCTCGTAATGGTCGCTTCTTGTTGCATCAAGTTTACGTGATGGTGTGCACTACGTCCCTGTGGTGTAGGACCAGACTTGCAGAACACTTGCAGCACAAGTTCTAGTTGACACTTTTTGAATTTGTAGCAAATTTGCTTGGCAAGTCTACAGCAAGAGTCCTGTAGGTCTTGCAAGTGTTCTGCAAGTGTACAGCACTATTGCAAAGCACGTTGATCTGGAGACTTGCAATGCAGCCTTGCTGTAATTGTGCAACACAATTGTGAAGCTTGGCATGTCTAGCAATAGTTTAGCAAGTCATTTTCAAACTTGCAGCTCAAGTGCTTGCTATCTGTGTATCGAATGAATAGAGTTTCTGGAACGAAAACAACAAAAAATTTCCATCCTGCTTCTTCAATTTTTGCATCACTATGGTTCAAAACAATCATTGATGAGACCCTAATAAATATTACAAAATCTAATGTTTCACTCAATGGGCTGCCCTATGTGTAACAAACAGGCTTATGCAGCTGTTTAAACTGCGAGCTTTGCACATTGTTTGACCATTCATTTCTACGCATTTATTGTGCAGAAACACACATGTTAATTGCCACGCTTGAGTACAATAAATAATATTGTAATGACCCTCACTTTTCATGCCTTTAACACATGCAAAACTGTGTGATTTTTGCACATGGCAAGTGTGCATGGGGCCTAATTGATTCTTGTTTACAGATTTCCTGATTGTCAGAGCACAGAAGTAGTTTATCCACTTACTGACACACACACACACACACACAGACATGCACACACACACACACACGTTGAACTGGATGGACTCTTGTCTTTATTCAACCTTACCTACTATGCTACTATGTTACTGCTAGCCAGACTACGCATATTGGATTCCACCCAATCTAGATTTCTTTTGCAAATTCTTTATTGAAAAGTTTCAATTACAAAACAGAAGAAAATATGTGAAGAAATAGAAAAAAAAACATGTAAGGTAATAACAAGGAAGGCGTAGAGCATATATGTCAAACTCAAGGCCCGCAGGCCAGGACTGGCCCGTGAAGTCATTATCTTCCGCCCGCATGATAACCTTTAACTATCATTTGATCTGGCCCGCCAGTATATTGCCAGGGATCTCAAGTCTCCCGTATGTTCAGGGAGATGTCCCTGACATCCGCGAGAGAGGCATTTTATCCCGGAAAGGTTTACTCTGAGTAAACCTTTCCGGTAAGATATCAGAGGGTAAGGTTTCAGATTGAGGCTTGCCTCCTGGAGGAAGGTCGTGTGATCTCCAGAGTAGCCTCAGAACGAGGCTTGACTCTGGGAAGGAAGAAACTACTTGCTGCACAGAGAGGGCGGACATAGACTACTATTGAGAGCAGGTGCAGGCACTGAGATCTACTGCTGCAGGGTTGAGAGAGTGCTGTTAACCCTTTGTGGATAATATAGAATCAATTATATGTCCTGGTTGTCTAGTTATAGAGAACATTTATTTCATTTGCTGCCCATAGCAACTAGTCAACTGTGTTTCAGGGACTTTACTCATCAGCATTTTTTTTTTAAAGGTCTTGGGCTGTCTGATAAATTGTGACCTTTACAGTGACAGATACTTGAATATCAATTCACAAATCTGATATATATATAATTTTATTTTTTTTCTTTCCCCATCTTTTTATCTGTTGTTAC
>NW_017308397.1:35157-36076 GCF_000935625.1 Nanorana parkeri | reverse complement strand
TATATATTTATTTATCATTATTTTTTTTTAAATATTCTGATGGCGGAAGCTGTAAAAAAAACAAAACATCAGAAAGGGCACCTCCCTGAAATGAGACGGGTACCTCCCTGAAATAAGGTTTTGCAGGTTGGGATGTCTGTATTGCCCACACTCAGGGCCGTAGGAAGGGCGAGGCAGCCTCACTCGCCTCCTGCAGAGGCTGGGTGGGGGCGCAGCCAGGACCCTGGTATTCCGCCAGTTTGGGGAGGTGCGCCTTTGGTCGGCGATCTTCATTGGACTGAGGAGCAGGAGAGCTGCCGCTGGCCAGAGGACTGCATTACCCAGCAGGCAGCACAGCACGACAAGGGAGGTGTGGCCGTGAGTTGAGGTCACTGAGGGGGGGTCCCGAGGTCCAGTCCCGACCACATGAGGTGCTCCCTGAATCAGGATCCAACACAGATGACAGAGAGCTGGAAAAGATGCAGCCTGCAGGTTCTGTGCTGCGACACTGTCAGTCAGCATATCACTACCCTTCTTCTCCATGACTTCTTCTGTACTGTAAAAGTCATGGAGAAGAAGGGGAGTGATATACTGATAGTAATATCTGTGACACCTGTGTACTTCCTGCCTCCACACTAGTATGTAATCTAATAGTTTGATCTCTATTATTTAAATTATAGTAACAATTATGTGGGGGGATTCTCAATGGGGACAGTATGGGCGCCATACTGACCCCATTGAGCATCCCCCCAACATACTTTTTTTTAACTGTAATTTAAATAATATAGATAAAACTATTTTTTTAAACACCTCTAATTGATGATTATCCTGATCCCCCACCTATACCCCCCGAAAACGGCTTAGTTTGTTATAGGGCTGGAGGGGGCATGGCAGCACATTGAAATCAATAGCACTGCACCCATGCCCCCCGCCCGCAGTG
>NW_017308397.1:9653-34688 GCF_000935625.1 Nanorana parkeri | reverse complement strand
TGATATCCTCCCCCCCCCCTCCCGCAAACGTACCCACCTACACCCTTAAGTGCCACACCATAAAGAGTGCGTTCGGCCACTGGAACACACTGGAACACAACCCAGCCGGCTCAGTTTGCTGTAGGGCAGGAGGGGGCGTGGCAGCGCATTGAAATCAATAGCACTGCAGCCATGCCCCCCGCTCGCAGTGTGATTGCTGGCACCCGGACGCATGGCACATTTGTGCATGCGTTACGGTCCAGTGCTATCTGCAAAAATGCACTACTTTTTGCAGATCGCACTGAACCAGAACGCAGAACTAATGTGCCATGCATTCGGGTGCCGGCGATCGCACTGTGGGCACCAGCCCGGCCCTCGACTTGGAGCATTTTTTACATTTTGGCCCACTGTGTATTTGAGTTTGACACCCCTGGGGTAGAGTACATTAATCTGGCGTATATCGCAGTACATACAAAGGTAAATATAATTGCGATAGATACTGATTTCAAGTAAGGCTTGACGGGCATAGACAATGCAATCAAAAGACACAGTATAGACAGTATGAAGTTTATATTAAACACCTGCTGTCTGGCCATTGTAATTAAACGGCCGGACCGCGGCTTGTTGAGAGCGGGTGGGCGTCTTTAGACACGAGTGGGCACGAGCTGGAAACCGGCTTTGAATGTAAACAGCCAGAAATGGCTGTTTACATACAAGCGTTCGGGCATCAGAGACGCCCGATCGCTTGTAATATGCGGTGGGGTGTGCGCCCCCCCTCCGCCGCTGCTGGCGATCCCGGGGCTCCGCTGTTCACGGTGTGAGCCCGGGACCAGCTCAGCAGCTCTGTGGCCGGAGATCAAATGGAGCTCAGTACACGAGCTCCGTTTGATCTCCTCTCCTCTTCTGAATGCAGGCAGTGATGTACATTACATCCCTTCCTGCATTCAGTGTCACGCTCCGGTACAGAAACCGGAGAGAAGCTGGTGAAGCTGGAGAAGCTTCTCTGGGGGTCCCAAGGTGACATTAGGAGTCCTAAAGACCCCTGATGTCTCCATAAAGAGGACCTGTCACTGCAAATTGGCTATCACATAGGGAGCTTGTTTGCTCCCTATGTGATATCAATAAGGTTCAGTGGAAAAAAAAAAATCACATATCAAAGCAATAATTAAAAACATTTTTAAAGTCCCCCACCCCCACATGCACACGCAAACATGCGTCAAGCCCGCCTACGTGCGAAAACGCTGATTACATCCATTGCGCTGCACATGTTACATATCGCCGCGAATGTCGGAGTGAGAGCAATAATTCTAGGCTCATCAATCACTGATAACACTAAACTGATGAGCGGTAAAAGCTTTTAAAGTGTCAGCTATGGTCAATTTTGAGTATGGTAGCTTTTGCGATTTAACGGGTGCGCGCAATTTTAAAGCTTGACATGTTTGGTGTCTATTTAACCCGACGTGACCCCGTCTTTTATATTTTTACCCAAAAATTTGGTAATAAATTTTTTATAACAACGTAGGGAGAACAGGTTTTTTTTCAACATTTTCGGTACCTTTTTATTATATAGTAAACCAAAAAACCCGTAGTGGTGATTAAATACCACCAAAAGAAAGCTCTATGTGTCCCCTAAAAATGGTATAAAATTCATTTCAGTACAGCTTTCCATGACGGAATAAATGTCAGTCAAAGTACAGCAGGCTGAATACTGAAAAATGGCCTGGACAGGAACGGGGTATAAACACCCTGGTCAGCAAGTGGTTAAGGAAAAAAAAATATCCCTGAGATTGATAGCTTCAATAGCCAAGGAAAAGGGGCCATCTTAAAGGTAAAACCAGGAGTAACAGTATGTAAAACTAGGCAAGCAAAAAACAGCACAGTTAGTGGACATATTAGCAGTAGAAAGTGTACAGTAGAGAAAAAAAATATCCCTAAAGGTTGATAGTGTTGTCAGTAAAAAGGGGAAATGTAGATGTAAGACTAGGGATTATTTCGAGGAACAAGAGAAAGGAAAAAGGGAAAAAAAAGGGAGGGCTGAAGGGGGTAGGAACCCCCTAACCACTGGGGCACCAGGGAAACCTAGACCCGATCTCCAACTAGCAACTCATCCAGAACAGATTAGGAGAGGAGAACTATTCCAATGGAGCTTGACCTTCAGGAGACTCTATGTAACTCCATCAGTAATACCACGTTTGAGATACCATTTGTGTCTATTTTTGGAGGAGAAAAGCAAGTCTTCCATTTCTCTAATTTCCTCCACTCTGCATATCCACATAAACAATATAGGAGGGGGGGCTTCTCCAGAGGCTCGGGATACAGGCTTTAGCAGCGCCTATCAGGTGGCAAAGGACCGATTTTGAGTAGGCTTTCCTAGACATGTGTGTGTTATGTAATAGATAAAGAGATGGGTCAGTGGGCACATCGGAATCGGTGTATTTCCTCACAATAATACAGAATGAGGACCAGAAGTGTGAAGACCGGACAGGTCCAAAAAATATGGAGTAAGGTACCCTCCGCTTTGTTATATCTCCAACAAGTATTGGGTTCTCCACAATAAAGTCTATGTAGAAGCAACAGAATTCGGTACCATCTAGTAAGAAGCTTATAATTCGATTTTTGATGTGTTATGCAAATAGAGGATTTCAGGGTAAAATAGAGAATAGACTGGCATTGAGCATCCAAAAATGTAGTGTTAAGCTCCTGTTCCCAGCAAGCCAGAAAAGCTGGTGTCTCAGATAAGCAAACGTCTATTTATTGACGTGCAACATAGTAAATAGCAACAAACGTTTCGGGTCACAGAGGATCCCCTTCCTCAGGCAAAAGCTTTTGCCTGAGGAAGGGGATCCTCTGTGACCCGAAACGTTTGTTGCTATTTACTGTGCTGCACGTCAATAAATAGACGTTTGCTTATGAATTTGGAGTGCCGGTGTCTTTATCTTTACTTGTGATTATAACGGATGCCACCCGTTGACTACCACAGCACCCGCTTTTCAAAGGGATTTGGCGGTCAGGAGTGCGATGGGACCATGGACTTTCTGTGTCCCCGGAAAAGCGCGTCCGCAACGTACTCCTCCATCGCCTTATTCTCCGTAACAGAAAGAGGATAAACCCTGCCACGAGGGGCAATGGTATCGGGTTGCAAATCTATAGCACAATCATAGGGACGATGAGGAGGAAGAGCACCAGCGTGCATCTTGTCAAATACATCCCGATACTCATGATATTCAGAAGGCAACACAGAATCCGAGGAGGTACAAAGTACCTTAACAGGCCCATTTATGCAAACAGCGCCACACTGTGGAGACCAAGAGAGGATCTCGGCTGACTGCCAATCAAAGGTCGGATTGTGCTGCTGAAGCCAAGGGAACCCAAAAACCACGGAGTAATGCGGGGATGAAATAACCTGAAAACAGGCAGATTCCCTGTGAACAGCCCCAACCGCCATCTCGACCGGAACAGTCTCGTGGGTAACCTGCGCTGGTCGCAGGGGTCTACCATCAATTGCCTCAATGGCCAGTGGAGTAACACGAGGCTGCAGGGGTATGGAATTTGCAGCAACAAATGTACTGTCAATAAAATAACCGCCAGCACCGGAGTCCACCCAAGCCTGAGTAACCGCTGTGCCCCCTGTGCAGGAGAGGACAACTGTGATTAGCGGTTTATCTTTACGGGAAGCCGGGGACGAGGAAATGCCACCCAAGATCTGCCCCCGACAGGACCTTAGGTGCGAGCGTTTCCTGGACGGGTCGGACATGACTTCAGGAAATGCCCACTGAGACCGCAATACAGGCACCGGCCTTCCCGCCTCCTAAAAGCTGCTCAGCCTCAGAAAGACGAGTGAATCCCAGCTTCATAGGTTCACTGCCAGACGCACCATCCCCAGAAGGCGTGGGAGGTGAGGGAGGAATGGGTGGGAAAGAAAACGTAGGAGCCAATCTGGTAGAAGGCCTCCGCAGGCACTCCTTTAAACGAAGGTCTCTCCCTGAGCCTGGTATCGATCAAAATCAGGAAGGAAACGAAAGCCTCGAGTGAGTCAGGGGGATCTTTAGCCACAACCTCGTCCTTTTAACGCATCAGAGAGACCATGCGAGAAGGCAGCCACCAGGGCCTCATTATTCCAGCCCACCTCTGCAGCCAGGGTACGGAATTCAATGGCATATTCAGCTATGGTTCGTATACCCTGTTGAATGGACAGGAGCTGCTTTGCAGCAGAGGCAGAGCGAGCAGGTACATCGAATACCCTACGAAAGGAGGCAACAAAACTCGGGTAATCGGGTATCACGGGTTTATTGTTCTCCCATAAAGGATTTGCCCACGTCAAGGCCTTGTCCGAGAGCAACGAAATCAGGAAGCCCACTTTGGACCGATCAGAAGGAAACGCCTGAGGGACTATCTCAAAATATATGCTCACTTGGTTTAGGAAGCCACGACACTGACTCGGTTCACCCCCATATCGCTGCGGCAGGGGGGCTGAACCAGTCATCCCTCTGGTAACAGGGACTTCATCTACAACTGCAGGAGCAGGAGTGGCAATGGGAGCAGCAGCAGGAGGAACCACCGGCCCAGCACCAGGAGGAAGGTGTGCGGTGTGTTCAAGCAACGTCTGCAACGCCTGAGCGAACTGACCCAATAGGTGATCTTGTTGATGGAGCCTGGAGACCAGCATAGGGAGCGTGGGAGTACCTGCATCGGCAGGATTCATGGCCCTTGCCTAATGTCACGGGAGCCAGACCACACGGAAATGCAGGTAAAATAAAGTTGTATATTTAAAGGAACATAAATATACATTCATCAGGGAACAGCAGCAGCGAGGTCAGGAACAAGCCGGTCAAGTCCAATGCTCTGCCGAGCCGGGATCACGTCCAAAGCGGGTAGTCGTCCAGCTGGGATCAAGTCTAAAGCGGGTAGTTGTCCAAGCCGGAATCAAGTCCAATGCGGGTACGTCTGTCGATGCGGGGTCGAGAGCCAGAGGAAACGTCAGCCAGGCCGGATCATACATAGAAACACACAAAGGAACTCAGACTGCCAGTGATGCACCATGGAGCACAAACGCAAGGGCAATGAACCTGAAGCCTGAGCAGACTGATATAGTCAGGTGTTGCCACATCATCACTGTGCGACACCCAGGCAGCAGGCAAGCGATAATACAATCAGAGGTTATAAGAGACTGCAGTCTGCACATGTCCAAAATGGCTGCCACCATGCGGACAAGGTAAGACCTTGACAAGCCCACAGTAAATAGGGAAAAGTGATAGGGAAAAGAGGGAGCAGCAGATGCCCAACGTACGGTTCGCTCTGGGAGGGATGGAGAAGTTGGGACCTATTTTCCCTCAGAGTAAGGTGAACACGGCAACCAGATGGATGGTAGTGGTTGATAGTAGGGGTACGGTCATGTCGTTCACCATCGAAATTCAAAGTACCTTTGCGCCAGGCTTGGGTCATTGTCTCCTCTTTAATTTATGTACCTGGTCTAGCTTAACTGCAGTACCAGGAGGGTTGTCCAAATAAAGATTGAAGATATCACAGGCAATCTCCTTGAGGTTGGCATTAGTAGTAGATTCTGGGATGCCACGGATGCGAACATTATTTCGCCGGCCCCTGTTATCTTGGTCCTCTAAAGAGAGCACAACTTGCAGCATCTGTTGTTGATGTTGTGTCTGTGAATATTACGAAAGAGCAACTCTCTCCAGGACACTAGAATTGGTATGTTCAGCTTCCCTCAGTTTAGATGAAAATGTCACAAACTCCTGTCTAATCTCAGTGAAATCCTGTTTGTATGTCAATTCAATGCGAACAGTGAATGCTTCAAAATCTGCTTTGGTAGGGACACATGCAGCCATATCTGCCTTCGTTGGTAGAGCATGAAGAGATCTGAGGTCAGCATCAGAGATCGGACCAGGTATAGAGGTCTGAGTGCCCCAGGACGGGTTGCCTAGGCCTGGTAGTTTAGGGGAGGCTGATCTCCAGGATCCCATGGAGCTCTCCTCACCAGATAAAGAAGGGTGTCTGAACCAGTCCACAGGAGCAGGGGGCTCTACAGGCGTAGTAAGAGTTATTTGCACAGGGAGGCTTTCTCTATTTCACATTGCCTCATTCTGTACCATGCGCTGTGTTCCCTGTTGTACACCATATTATTCTGTAGTCTGCATTGTGATACCCTATTCTACACCATCTCATTGTGTACTCTGTGCTGTGTGTTCTTTTTTGTACACCTTATTTTGTACTCAGTGCTGTGCATTCCCTATTCCACACTGTCTCACTCTATACTCTGCGCTCTGTGTTCCCTATCCCACACAATCTCATTGTGTACTCTGCACGGTGCATTCCCTACTGCACACAGTCTCATTCTGTACTCTCAGCAATGTACTCCGCACTGTGCATTCCTTATTGCACACGGTCTCATTCTGCACTCTGTGCTTTGTGTTTCCTCTACCATACTCTCACTCTGTACTCTGCACCAGTGGCGTAACAACCAGGGGGCTGACAGTGCGGCTGCCCTGGGCACAGTGATGGGGGAGGCCCGTGACACACTGCACGCAGAGCCACATGCAGCAAAGGGAGGAGCACGGCAAGATGAAAATGTAATCTCTACCCAGTTGGCTCACGCATATGAATCCGTGCATTAGGACACGGATTCAAGTGTGCAGGCAATCCGATTTTCCCAGACAAAAGCATCTGATGATGAGTCCAGGAGAGAAGTCTGCTTGGTAATGTTTTCATTCCTGCACAGGTTTTCTACATAACAGAGTACTGTGTCCATTGTGTTGCAGAGTCCTGTATCCATTATTTTGCAGAGTCCTGTGTCCATTGTGTTATTACATTGAAATATAAATGGGTTTAGCAGAGTCAGAATATCTGTATTGTATTGTATTTTACTGTACCCCTGTAAAACTCTAATAAAAATATTGCAACAGAAATATAAATGGGTAAGACGTATTAGTCCAGTAGACAAGATGTAAAAAAAAACTAAAGTGAAGTATTGCAGTGTGCAATGATACCTTTCCTATTGGACTAACAAAATATATCCCCCCTTCAGTCTTTCATGAATGCAGCTGCTAGACTCATCCACCTAACCAACCGCTCAGTGTCTGCAACCCCCCTCTGCCAATCCCTGCACTGGCTTCCTATAGCCCAAAGGATAAAATTCAAAATATTAGCAATCAGTTACAAAGCCATCCACAACTCTGTCCCCGGCTATATCTCAAACCTGCTTTCAAAGTATCACCCTAACCGTCGGCTCCGCTCATCCCAAGACCTCCTGCTTTCCAGCGCCCTTGTCAACTCCTCCCATGCTCGCCTCCAGGACTTCTCTAGCGTCTCCCCCATCCTCTAAAAAATTATTTGCCCCAACCTGTCCATCTGTCGCCCACCTTGACTGCCTTTAGGCGGTCCCTAAAGACTCATCTCTTCAGGGAAGCCTATCCCACCTCAACCTAATCGCTCAACCATCACGTTCTCAAACAATTCATCCCCACGCAGCTCCCTCCTCATGTATTACTTTCCCATCCCTTTTAGATTGTAAGCCCTCAGGGGCAGATTGTTTTCTAGGTCAGCCATGAAGAGATTAGCATATTGTGGTGACATTTTTGTGCCCATAGCAGTCCCAGTCATTTGTAAATAGTAGTTGTGTGTCAGTATGAATTTAGTAATGAGTTGAGTAATGGTTTCACTATCATATTTTTGTCTGACATTATGGGAGGAAAGGAATTTGGTACAGGCCTCAATACCATCTTTATGGGGGATGTTACTGTACAAAGATTCCACATCCATGGTGACAAGTGTAGTATTAGCAGGTAGGTTAGTGATTTGGCTCAGTTTGTTCAGAAAATCTGCGGTGTCTTGTATAAAACTCCCAGTGTTGATAACTAGGGGCTTCATAATGTTTTCAATTAAGCCAGATATTTGTTCTGTAATTGTTTCCATACCTATAATAATGGGTTGTCCTGGGTTTCCTGGATTGTGGATTTTGGGCAGCATGTAGAAGGTCCCCATGTTAGGATTGGAAGGTAACAGTTTAAGTAATCCTTGCTGTATGTGTTTTGGGAAGGATTTGATAAGTCTAGTAAGTTCTTCCGTATATTCCCTGGTGGGGTCCTGGTCCAGTTGTTTGTAGTAGTTTTTATCAGAAAATTGTCGGTTACCGTCTGCAATGTAGTCCTGGGTGTTCATGATAACTATTGATCCGCCCTTGTCAGCTGGTTTGATGATGATGTTTTTATCATTCATTAAGTTATGTAAGGCTTTTCGTTCTGCAGGTATGAGGCTGTCTGTAGTTTTTTTTCTGTTGTGTGGTAACAAGGGATGCTACTCTCGTATGGAAGCTTTTAATGTAATTGTCCAATTTGATGTTACGTCCTGTTGCAGGTGTAAAGCCTTCGTTCTTTTTTCTGCTGTCCAGGCTGAATGTGATGTTATCTTTGTCAAAGAAAAATCCCTTAAGCCTCAGTCTTATAAAGAATTCTTCCAAGTCTGAGTATAATTGTATGTGGTCCAGTTTGGTGCTTGGACAAAATATAAGCCCCATGGATAGGACTGCTATTTCCTGTATTGTGAGGTGAGGATTTGAGAGGTTGACAATCTCAGTATTGTCTGTGCAGCTTTCACGGTGGTTAATTATTTCAGCTTGGATAGGGACATAGGTAGTTACAGAGGATGAGGTGAAATTGGTTAATCTTGTTTTTGGGATGCTTTTTTTCTGTGCAAGGCTTGCCAGTTTCTTCTTTTTCTTACTAATGAGGCTTTGTTGTTTTTTCCTGTAGAAATAGCCCATTTGTATTTCCAAATTTTTGGCTTCAGGTGTAATTTGTAGAAGGCTCTGTAGTAGGGATTGTATTTGGCAGTGTAATATTTGTCTTTTTCCATATAATTGATGAATTAGGAGGTTACGTAGTTTCTCACTGCTCCGTCTGCAGATAATCTCAGCTGCTGGTGGGTAGTTGAGTGTGGGTTCTTCATCGTGAGTCCCTTTGAGATGAGGTTCATTTTTTTACAACGGGTAAGAAAACATATGTCACTGTTGATCTGAGTTTCCTTTCTGATCAACTCCAATACTTGCTTTTTTAAGCGGCTGGATTCGGTATCTTCCATCGTAGTGCAATATAAATGGGTAAGCCGTATTAGTCCAGTAGACAAGATGTAAAAAAAAAAAAAAACAAAGTATTGCAGTGACACCTTTCTTAGTGGACTAACAAAATATATAAAAGACAAGCTTTCGAAAGTGGACCTCTCCTCTTCAGGTCAGAAGCAATACTGATTTCAATGCCATAAAGGAGGGACTTAATGTGGATTCTGGTTTTCTGACACACTACCAGAACTTTTTATGAATCTACAGAACATCACAATATTCATGTATGTCGTATATCTCTGATCTGTCAAGGGTTTATTTGTCATCCTATGTTTATTTGTTCTGTCTTTTGATTATCAGGAGGCATTCTTTACTTCCAGGTCCAACATTTATGACCCCCCCGCCACCCCCCAACAGCTTTCTCTTGCCTCAACTGACAAACTGTCATGTTGATCAGTATTGCTTCTGACCTGAAGAAGAGAGGTCCACTCTCGAAAGCTTGTCTTTTATATATTTTGTTAGTCCAATAAGAAAGGTATCATTGCACACTGCAATACTTCGCTTTTGTTTACATCTTGTCTACTGGACTAATACGTCTTACCCATTTATATTTCAATGTAATAACGCAATGGACACAGGACTCTGCAACACAATGGACACAGGACTCTGTTATGTAGAAAACCTGTGCAGGAATGAAAACATTATCAAGCATTAATTGGTGAGGGTGCTCTCTGCACACCTTTCAGCAGTCCCGGCCAGTAGAGATGAAGTGCTTGCAGTAACTCCCACGGATGGCACCGTGTAATGCACAAAGTAGAAAGAATAGGTTACCAGCACTCAAAATGATTTCAAATAGATAATTATCTATTTGAAATCATTTTGAGTGCTGGTAACCTATTCTTTCAACATTATCAAGCAGACTTCTCTCCTGGACCCCACATCAGATGCTTTTGTCTGGGAAAATCGGATTGCCTGCACACTTGAATCCGTGTCCTGAGGCACGGATTCATATGCGTGAGCCAACTGGGTAGAGATTAAATTTTCATCTTGCCGTGCTCCTCCCTTTGCTGCATGTGGCTCTGCGTGCAGTGTGTCACGGGCCTCCCCCCATCACTGTGCCCAGGGCAGCCACACTGTTAGCCCCCTGGTTGTTACGCCACTGGTGCAGAGTACATATATATATATATACATATATTGTAGCAGAGCATCCCAGAGGGAGCCTGGGTGAAGTCCTGTTCAGAGTTTATAGGTCTCCCGGGTTCCTTTCCTATATATTTAGGGATCGCTGATCCGGACTCCAGTGCAGGGTTTACTCCTCTCTCCACTGGCAATTTAATCTCACCTGAAACCTGTACTCCGTGCTCTCTGCCTGGGGATCAGACAAGTCCTGTCTGAGAGAGCTGCAAGGTTGGTGAAAACTTGCAACAGTTTATGTGGAGGCTGACAAGCGGTAGGCCTGCTCAGCCTGTTAGTTAGGACCTATATCTTTTGTGTATGAAGTTAGTGCCGGGGGACAGCTAGGGTTTATTTGCAAAATCTTGCCCGTGGCCCATTTAAGATGGCCCTGCAAATATTGGCCAAACACAATTAAAGGTAGCAAAATATGTGGCCACTCGCTCTGGGCCGGTTGGGGGTGCAAAATTTTGTTCTGTCTCGGGCAACCATAACTCTGGTAACACAACCGTTCTGCACTGTGTGTTCCTTTTCTACACCATCCCATTCTGTACTCTGTGCTGTGTCCTGTCTTTCCGATTACACACCTTCTCACTCTGTACTCTGTGTTGTGCATTTCCTATTGTACACTGTTGTGTATTTCCTAATGTACACTCTGTACCCCGTGCTGTGTGTTTCCTGTCCCACACAATCACACTTTACAGTATATTCTGCGGTGTGCATTTCCTATTTCACACTGTCTCACTTGGTACTCAGTGTTGTGTGTTTCCTATTCTACACCTCCTCATGACTGATGATAAGCCTAGGCCTAGAGAAAAAACCCAAATTGGCTGATATTCAGCCTTGCCCCATAAAAGACACGGACAACAATTAAGTTGGAAAGGGCAAGGCCACAGCTTTATTTCCAATTTAAAGATAACAACCAAACGTAACCAGTGCCAGTCACAATTAAACTGTGAGCACACCTGAAAGTGGAGTACCTGTCTTTACCATCAGTGCCAGACAGGCATTAGACTGTTATAACTTCAACCTGAGGGCATAGCCCATTAAAGTAACATTCTTTAGCTGGCAAGGTCAGACCGCCACACGCAAGTCAGTGCAAGACTGACGAGCGCCCCACCGCAGCCAGCACTTGTTCAATACCAGATTGTATCTACACACTTGTGGAATGTCACTGTGCAGTCCTGTATAGTAACATGACTCCGCCTACTCACACCATAGGATTGTAGCCAGTCACAAAGGAGCTACTTTACATGCACATATAAGTTAACGCCTACTTATTAGGCCATGCTTGCATCAGTCAAGGCTACCTTTTACTATCAATTCAAGGTGCCTTCATGACTGATGATAAGCCTAGGCCTAGAGAAAAAACCCAAATTGGCTGATATTCAGCCTTGCCCCATAAAAGACACGGACAACAATTAAGTTGGAAAGGGCAAGGCCACAGCTTTATTTCCAATTTAAACATAACAACCAAACGTAACCAGTGCCAGTCACAATTAAACTGTGAGCACACCTGAAAGTGGAGTACCTGTCTTTACCATCAGTGCCAGACAGGCATTAGACTGTTATAACGTCAACCTGAGGGCATAGCCCATTAAAGTAACATTCTTTAGCTGGCAAGGTCAGACCGCCACACGCAAGTCAGTGCAAGACTGACGAGCACCCCACCGCAGCCAGCACTTGTTCAATACCAGATTGTATGCCAAGATTAAAGATGTCGAGGCCAATATTATTTAAGTGTACGCCATCAGGTCTTAGGAGATCATTATTATCACCTTCTAAATCCTTATGCTCTCAGTGAGGTTCACCTTCCATCCTTCCATCCCTGTCATTGGATCATTCCATGATTATGGAAGCACCTATCTCTGCACTGGAAATTAAACAAGCTAACAAGCAGGCAAAATTGTCATCGGCTCCGGGTCCGGATGGACTGCCTGCCTTATACTATAAGAAGTTTTCGGATGTCTTGGTGCCTCACTTGGAGAGATTATTTAATCTATCTCCAAGTGAGGCCTATCTTATAGGTCTTCCTAAACCCAACAAGGACTTGGATGTGCTCACTTGGGCACGATATATCACATATGGTGGGAATGCCCCAAATTGAGACCTTTTTGGAACCGGCTTTATGCTCTAATATTTGGGGTTACTGGGGTGAGAGTCCCACGAGATCCCCAATATGTGTTGCTGAATTGCCCGATTCCAGGACTGTCTAAAGCTTTGGATAAATGAAGGCTGAGATCGTAGCTGAGACCGAGCAAAGCGACCAGGCACCCATAAGTGCATTTCACATACAGCTCTCCAGCCCCACTGAGATCCGGTCACTCTGCCTTGGGGACTCCATCGCAATTCATCAATTTGTGCGGCCGCACTTGTTGTAATACCACCTGGATGTTTACATGGACCTGGAACGAAGTCCTGCGGATTAATGTGAGTCCCAAACTAGCGGAGAAACAGGCATCTACTGAGTCTCCGGCCCTTGGATACAAATAGATTCTCTGGAATCCACATCGTTTCACACGGATACATTTCTTTGAAAGCAGTTAAGCTCGCACATCAATGTGGGATCGGATCAGAACTGTCCTCCCTCTGAAGCCATACGCGTTGTGAGTACAGCTTCGATATTGTATTTTTCTATTTTTTGTTACACCATCGTGTTCATTCCAGAGACTTTCTGTCACTTAGGAGATCTGCAGTCTCCAAACCTGTACCGTTGAACCAGTGTGACCCCTAGGGAAGCTATTTTAATGGTTTTAGATGTTTTTGTCTAAGGTGTTTGTACATGTATTTTTCAATTATTAAATTTTGTAATTAACTAGACATATATGCAATCTGTTTACTCAGACCAACTCCGCTTAAGGGATTTCTATTTTTTAGGGGACAATCATGTTTTTGGATAAATGAATTACTTTCTTTTTGTTGGCAGCCAAAATAACCATAGCTAGGGCTTGGAAAATGCCAACAATTCCATTCCACTCAGTTAAACAAAAAATGTCGTGGATTATGGTCCATGAGAAACTTCACAGCATCCTCCAAGATACTAAAAAAAGCTTTGAATTGACCTGGACCCCCTGGTTGTTATATACAGGGGTGCTGGAAACCAGGTAACTTTGATTGAACAATGTTTCTGGAATTTTTCTCTGGGGACTATGTTTAATGTTTAAGCAGATGTTGGGCTATTTGGTCGGGGATGGAGCTACTATTTTCGGACTCTTAAGCTGTTCTGCGTCCTTTAGCATCTATTTCCTTTTCCTTTTATTGTCTGTCTTTTTTTTTTCTTTTCATTATGCTCGCACACGTGAGCTGTTTAGTGCATTGATGTTGGACAGAAAGTCTTCTATTTATATAGATATGGAGGAGATCATAACAAATGTTTGCTGCAGACATAGGTGGATCCCTATGCCAGATATTCCTCTCAGACTGTTTTGAGTTTTGTTTTTGCTGATGGGGGATAAATTGGCAAGAATAGGGTGATAGATATGATCTGTTTTACAGAACTATTATATATTGTGTGTATGGCATCTAGTGATCCCCCCCTACTACTTGACTATGCTAATGTGGAAGAATCTGAAATGCAATTGTATGCTATACTGATTGTGCATCATGTGCTATTTTATTGTTTTATTCTACTTTGGAAAATTAATAAAATACTTTGAAAGGTAAATCCTTATGCCTTATAACATTACCTCCAATTCTGCGTACAAATTTGGAGACCTGCGAGTTGACTTTCCGTCTGAAGCACTCAAGGCGGGGTCCCGGAATGTGATGGGCCCAGATTAACCTAGGGACATTTTCTGACCACACCACAGATACATTTGTGAAAACTGCACAACAATGAGCAATGTCTTGTTTTATGGCTTTTATCAAATCTACTGATCGTGACAGGCCAACATCATTACCACCGGCATGGAGAACTAAGATTATAGGAACAGAAACAAATTGTCTTAGGCGGAGGCATTCTGGTAATACCTGGGACTACAACGAATTCTAGCAACATCAAAATCGAAACCGAGGTTCCTGACTTCAGCGCGACGAGAGGCCCAAAAAATTAGAGTCCCCGATGATGCAAATCAATGCTGGATGGGTACCTGAAATTAAAACAAAAGGTGAGGGCGGATATATAAGGAGAAACGAGAAGATTCCCACCTACCCAAGCGCTGGATTTCCTGGTCAGAAAAGCCCATTCCAGACGCTGCAGTTGCTGCACCGATGCGGAATGAGTGGGTAGAGAACTCTGAGGGTGGAAAACCCATTTTGGCAAGGCAGAGGCGAAAAACTTTTAAAAATTGGAATCTGCTAAGGTTGGATAAATCAGCGTGGACAAGAAAAACTGTTGTAATAGGGCGGATGGACACAAACCTAGCTGCCAAGGAAACTGGGCATAAGGGGCCCCCATACGCATTCAAAAGTATAGTCTTCCCTTTTCCCGATTTTTCCGTCTTTGATGTGCGCAGAAAGATGGAGACCGAGGATTGCGAAATGTGGACATGGTGCGTTTGGTTTTTGCGACGAATTCGCTGATTTGGAATGCGCCGAAAAAAGCCCAAGAAAAGGCAAGTTGAAACAATCAAACTGGGAGCAGATATCATGGAAGACTTGAAGTAGGTGCGAACATTGTTCATTTCCGGTAGGACCAATGAACAAAAAGTCATCCAGATAGTGTAACAACGAGCAGCACCCAGCGGCCTCGCCTACTACCCATTCAAGGAAGGTACTGAACATTTTCAAAGTAATAACAGGAGATAGAGCATCCCATGCGGAGGCACATATCAACAAGATAACTGCCTTGGAAGAAACAACCTAGGAGGTGGAAGCAGTCTGGATGAACAGGTAGTAGGCGAAAAGCTGCCTCTATGTCAGCCTTTGCTAGCAGCGCAGAGGCACCCGCATTCCTAACTAAGGACAGGGCTTTATCAAAAGAAGCGTATTGGACCCGTGTATCTTCTTTATCAATGCCATCGTTAACCGATGCACCTGACGGGAAGGATAAGTGATGTATGAGGCGGAACTTACCAGGTTCTTTCTTAGGGACAATACCCAAAGGGGACACTCTTAGATTATGATATGGTGGGAAATCGAATGGACCTGCCATGCGACCTTCCATTTGAACAGCTGATTTCAAGTTGTCCGACATGGTAGGTTCATCCGAAGGTTTAAAGGGTATCCAGAAGCCAATGCCTAATCCATCCTTAAGGATTAGAGCTTTTCTATTGAGAGGATAGTGATTTAACCATGAAACTATCTTTTGGACGTTCAGTGGAGATCTCTGCCTTAGAAAAGTCAGATTTGTTGTTTTGTCTATGTGATTGCTTGTCTTTCCGAAAGCAGCGAACTGCTGGATGTGCTCCGGCACAAATGGCGCATTCATGTTTAAAGCGGCAGGCATTGTACCACTTACAGTGACTTTCGTTGAGCATTTAGCAGACACCTTTCTTAGCAACTGCCGACTATCCGGCAAGAGCGCCGGCAGTGGACTGAAAGGGAGAGGAAGTAGGTCGATGCGGGCACATAAGGAGTAGCCATAGGCTACCATCCCGGCAATCAAAACGGAGATCGCTACGCAAGGCCATTTTTTGTCTGAATTGTGTGTCATAATTGAACCAACATTGTCCCCCATATACTTTGTATGCTCCCCAAATTAAATCGAGGTAACAAAATAAAGATGGGCTTAAATGAGGACATCTTTCACATAGAACTCCGGCATAAGTGCAGAAGCCTTGTAGCCAGTTCCCAAATGTATGAGGGAGCTGTTTAGATTTATCTTGCTGGGCATTAATATCAAAATGCTTGGGTTTGTCAATTGTTTCTCTATCAGGAGGAACTAGTGTGAGTAAGTCAATGAATTCGTGTTTCCATATTTTATCCTTGGTATCATTGGATAAATGCGTCCCAACAGGTGAGACAGCCCATGAGGGGCTTGTTGACAAACTGCTGTTAGCAGAACTAGATGAAGGGGCTGAACCTGGGGTTACGCCCATACACAACAACACTGACTTAACAACATCAAAAATGCGTTCATCTGTCCGTAGGGTAGTGTATCAGCAGATTTACCCCAAATAAGATTGCAATCATACTCACTTATAGGAGGAAGTAGGCATGATTCGTGATGATGACGAACTGCGTCTGAGTTGAGATCAGGATGACTTGCAGCATGGTGGGATGGCTGATGATTGAAGTCAGACGAAACTGGCAAATGCTCATGGCATCCAGTGGATGTAGTGAACTGCTGCTCAGATGATGGTACCGGTATTGTAGCGGGCGTCAGCCTACATGCCGATATATGTCGTGAGCGTGTTTGCAGCTGATGATCTATCTGGTTAGCAGCAGAAGAGCCATTAGCAGTGAGATGGCTATGCTGACGGCAGGTGCAGCAGGGGTTAATAGCAGGAGCCTCCTGCTGGGAAACAGCATCCCTGTGTGCCTCTGAAGTGGTTTCAGGATGGAGAGCAGATGAGAGATAAGCAGAGGGCAGCAGTGTGTCACCAGCTCCTACAGTAGCAGTAGGAGTGCAACTCATAGCTCATAGCAGCATGAGAGGATATGTTGTGCATAGTGACATTTGAATTTCCCGCCCTGACAGGCGGCGGGAGCCGCTGAGGACAGTCGTTAGCTGAGACAGCCGCGGGCACAGCAAGGAGGGGGGCCTGAGACGGAGCAGATGGAGGCTGCAAATCAGAGGACTCTCTTGTCACAGCAGTAACGGAGAGCCGATCAAAGGATGGGGTATGGGAGACAGCAGTAAGAGGCACACATGGACACATGTAAGGCTGCCGGTGCGGCCACTGTGCTGGCGGCACGTGGACGCAGCAGGTGGAGAGAATGCTGCATATGTCCAAGAGGGCTTCTTGATCTTGGAGGGCAAGGTGAAAGGGCGGGTGGAATAGGACTGCTATCACCGCGGCTGGTATTGTAAATACGATTAGACGACCGTGAAGGGCGGGATGGGTGAGAGCCAGTGCCACGGGCACCAGTAGCTCTATTAGATGCTGTGTGCCTTCTGGAATGCCTTACTGGACAAGGGCTCAGCCTTGTTGGGGGTCGAGCACGCCTTCTGGCCCTGGGTGATACAGGCCCATGCAAAGGCATCTCAGCAGGGGCATCGGTGGAAGCAAGAAGAGGGGGTTCAGGGTTCAGAAGGGGCAGTAGCCAGTCTGCCTGACATTTTTCAAGGAGCTCCCTGACCTTAGAGATGAGGAATTCCGTATCCATGATGTTTGGATAGTAACGCAGGGGAGGGCGTCCAACTTCTTCTGGTGTTGTAGTCTTCTACACACTTGTGGAATGTCACTGTGCAGTCCTGTATAGTAACATGACTCCGCCTGCTCACACCATAGGATTGTAGCCAGTCACAAAGGAGCTACTTTACATGCACATATAAGTTAACGCCTTCCTATTTAGGCCATGCTTGCATCAGTCAAGGCTACCTTTTACTATCAATTCAAGGTGCCTTCATTCTGTTCTGTTTGTTTAATAAGAGTTACTGCCTACACAAGTAGCTGTAGGTGGTATTTCACTCAAGAGTGTATGTAGGTTTGGGACTACAAATGTATATTCTTGTAATTGCTGTTAACCTTCCCTGTTAACCTTCCATATGAGACATATGGTGGAACACAACCAATTTCAGCTTCACAGGTCAGTATGCCTAAAGCTGGCCATACACCTATAGATTTTCTACACTAAACTGTGTGGATAGAGGAATCTCCCACTGGGCCAAGCTTCCG
Organism: Nanorana parkeri; assembly: GCF_000935625.1. Lineage (NCBI taxonomy): Eukaryota > Metazoa > Chordata > Amphibia > Anura > Dicroglossidae > Nanorana > Nanorana parkeri. Next base: position 16,751 of record NW_017308397.1, on the reverse strand, counting down.
CATCTTGCCCCACTGGCTCTCAAAACACCTGAACAATGCCTGCATCCAATCCGATTGTTCAGGTATTTTGACAGCCAGTGGGGCCGACTAGCAAGATACTGAGGCTTGGCCCAGCGGGAAATTCCTCCATCGACACAATTTAGCATAGATGGAGGAATCTGTTGCACTTTTTCCATCTGACCAAAAGTGCAACAGATTCCTCTGCAGAAAATCTATAAGTGTATGGCCAGCTTTAGACATACTGACCTGTGAAGCTGAAATCAGTTTTGTTCCACTGTATGCCTCCTGTCAATGGCAGGGACGGTTAGCAGCAATTACAAGAATATACATGGAATGTCCCCCTACACCCCCCCACACACACACACACACACACTGCTGCCACTGTTTCTCTTGACTGTCAGATCCTCCCCGTTCCTTGCCCTCCCTGTCACTAATCTTTCCGCTCTGTGCCTACAATCTGCTGCCCAGTCTTTGAATGTACAAAGACTAGAGCAGACAGACCAGATTCTGCAGATTCTGCAGCTGTGCACCACGGCTCTGTAAAGCTCTCTACGGTCTCACCAGGGCTCTTTGGGGTCTCACTAGAGCATCAGGGCTTTGTGGAGCCTCACCAAGGTTCAGGGGAGTCTAACCAGCCTTGTTAGACCCACAGAGCCCCAGGCAGACCCCACAGAGCTCTGGTAAGACCCCACAGAGCCCTGGTTAAACCTGTAGGGTCTCACCTGGGCTGTGTATGGTCTCACCAGCACCAGGGCTATGTGGGATCTCACCGGCCTGGTTAGACCCCACAGAGCCCGTGAGACCCCACAGGTCAGGTGCAAGACTTTGCCCAATCAGGGCACAAAGAACAGTGAGAGCCATGATTGGGCAAAGGCATGATGACTCTGCCCAATCATGGCTCACCCTGTTACAACTGTAAACAGTTGGGCAGAGCTAGCTGCCACTGCTAGCTTCGCCCAAATGTTTATATGTTTTGCCGGTGTTCTATCAAAATTTGTGACTGCGTTATAATGTGTGATGTAGTCACACATTTTAACCTAATCCCGCCCAGTTTTTCGACGGTGAAATGTGTGACCGGTCACGTGGTCACACATTTTAACTTAATCACGCCCACATTTTCTGCGGTGAAATATGTGACCGGCAAAAGGTGAAGAATTCCAACGCTTTATCAGCTATTCCAGGGCAGATCGGCATCGCAGATAGTATATGCAGGAAAAACGATCTGCCCTGGAACAGCTGATCGGTCCTGAAATGTCACTTCTATCCGATTTTGTGGAATGTGAGCTTGCATTCACAAAGTCGGATAGGAGTGTCATTCCACATGACTGGTCACACATTCCAACGCAGTCACAATCTTTGATAGAACACCGGCATCTATCAAAATGCCATTATGTGGCGGGAGTTCGTCGTAAGTAGACGGGATGACGGTCGTCTGTTTTTTTTAAATTATTGCTATTTATTTTTTTACTGCTAAACTCTTTTATTGCTGAATTTAACTTTTTCATTTTCATCTAGGTGCTAAAAAAAAAAAGGTATACTCACCCGATCCTTAGAGATGGCTTGCTCTTAGACCAGTCTCTGCAGCCTCTCTTCCCTTCCGTTGTAGCGGTCTAAGATCTCTTGAGTTATCATGTCCAATACACTATATATTGGACGTGAGGACGCTGAATGACATACCATTGCTGCATCATAGGAGTAGACAGGCTAGAGGGATTGCTCGCTGGCTCCGAGGTATGAGTATAACTTTTTGTTATTTTACCACCTAAACGAAAATGAGCCGTTGACCCTTGCAGTGTAAGTTTTGCCCGCAGTTCTTCTTTAACTGCCTCCGGGCCGGGAGCTCTCCAGATCTCATCGGCTCCGCTGTGCCCGGTGCGAGCCCGGGATCAGCATGGGGGTCAGCCCGGGTGTCACTGGGGATCAGAGGGAGATCGTTACACGAGCTCCCTCCGGTCCCCTCTCCTCTGCAAGAATGCGGAAGTGTTGTATAATACATCACTTCTGCATTCTTGTGTCACTCTCCAGCTTCAGAAGCTGGAAAGAAGCTGATGGAGCAGATCTCTGCTTCATCAGCTTCTTTTGGGGGGTCCTAGGTGACATTAGGGGTCTTGGAGACCCCTGATGTCTCCATAAAGAGGACCTGTCACATATTTTGCTATCAGATAGGGGAGTTTAATTAGCCCCCGTATGTGATAGCAATAAAGATAGAATAAAAAATGTAAGTTCCCCCCCAAAATTTAAAGTTACACATAAAAAGGAATAACAAAGAATAAAAACGAAGAACAAAAAAGACGATTGCGCCCATTACGCCGCACATGTTACATATCGCCGCGAACGCCACTTAGCTCAGAGGCACTTTGTTCCCAAGCCCTGTGTGACATATTGCCATGAGCGTCGCAGTGAAAGCAATAATTCTAGGGCCATCAATCACTGATAACACTAAACTGATGAGCGGTAAAAGCTTTTAAAGTGTCGCATATGGCCAATTTTGGGTATGGTAGTTTTCTGCGATTTCACGGGTGCGCGCAATTTTAAAGCTTGACATGTTTGGTGTCTATTTACCCGACGTGACCCGATCTTTTATATTTTACCAAAAAACTGGGTAATAATAAATGTTTCCTAACATAATGTAAAAAAAAAAACGTATTTTTTTTCAGAATTCTTTGTAATTTTTCCTAATTATAGTAAGTGGTAAGTAGCAACACCCCAGTGGTGTTTAAATACCACCAAAAGAAAGCTCTATCTGTCCCCCAAAAATTGTATAAAATTCATTTCAGTACAGCGTTGCATGACGGAATAAACTTCAGTCAAAGTACCGCAGCGCTCAATACTGAAAAATGGCCTGGCCAGGAAGGGGGTCTAAACACCTGGTCTTGAAGTGGTTAAACTTGGCTTGGCTTGCCCATGTTCTCACATTATCCAATGAGGTAAAGTAATTGGAACTTAAACACAAGACCCACATGGCTAGAGATACCTTGTCCAAACTGACTAAGGCTAGGACAGAACTTGCTTTTTTGGATAAGGTTTAGGTCCATTGTCTAGGTGTAGACATTCCTTCTATATTTTGTAACAAGCTTGGTAGGATGCTGGCCAATTGTATTCGGCTCGAACACCGGCTGTTCGTGTGTTCGGCAAACACACAAACTGTCAGGGTGTTCGGCTGGCTGTTTGCCAGCTGCACACCCCTCACAAGGCACTGTGCTTTGTGAGCCCTGATTGGCTAAAGCCTTGCACCTGACCACAGGTTAGGTGCAAGACTTTACCCAATCAGGGCATAGAGAGCAGCGAGAGCCATGATTGGGCAAAGTCATGAGGACTCTGCCCAATCATGGCTCACCCTGTTACAACTGTAAACAGTTGGGCGGAGGTAGCTGTCACTTCTAGCTCAGCAGAAATGTTTATATGTTACCAGCATTTGTCAAAATGCCATTATGCGGCGGGTGTTTGTCGCAGCGACGGGACGGCGCTCATCGGGTTTTTTTAAATTATTTATTTTTTCTTGTTTTATTTTTTATTTTGTTGAGTCGTTATCGTTGTGGACAACGCTGGACGTCGTGATTGACGTTGGATTACAACGGTGGATCAATTTTTTTTTAAATAAAAGAATTGTCAAAAACATGTCTTTTATTTTTTTTCAAAATAAAGGATTTTTTAAAAAGTCTGGACTTTTTATTTACAATTTAATTTAACCCTTTAGTGAATGGGTAGGGGGTACAAGTACCTCTTACTCATTCACAAGGGGGGAGGCGGCATCTGGGTGAATCATGGGTAGATCATGGGAAGTTTTATTGGTAGTGTCTAAAATAAAGATAGGAGTCTGGGAAGAACATTCATTTTTTAAATACTATTACATCCAAGCAATGTGAAGACCTCCTGGTCTCAGGAGCAGAGAGCCTCAGAAATCGACTTCTGTATGCGACTTCTGTATGTCGAGGGGGTATAAAGCTACCCTTTATACCCCCTCGAGAGCAGAGAGCCTATCAGACGGTGCATGTTTGCTTCTAGTCCGATGAAACGCAGGGCGGAATTGATTAAAACTGGAGCAGACAGAAACTGGAGCAGTTGCCCATGGCAACCAATCAGCTTCTATCTTCGATTCTGTACTATAGGGCTACAAATATATCCCGGGTTACTGATTGGTGTTGCAATTCCCAGACTAAATGGTGGGTCCGATTAGAACAAGACCTATACTGTGGATATATACCTGTCTCCCCTTATATTCTTGGCCCAACCCTCTGACTAGATACTCATTCATAAGATACTTATGAGCGGGCTGGAATGTGATACAGTGTGTTCCGGCCAGAATCAGGTGTGAACTAGCCCTTAAGCAATACAAAAATTCCCTCCTGATAAACCTTTTAAATGCTGCTAGGGCATGTGTATCCACAAAATGGAAGTCCTCTGATGCACCTTTGATGGGCATGTGATTAAAGCTGGCTATACACCTATAGATTTTCTATACAATTTTTTCTATCAGCCTATGGTCAAATGGAAAAAGTGCAACAGATTCCTCCATCTACGCTAAACTGTGTTGATGGAGGAATCTCCCGCTGGGCCAATCTTCAGTATCTTGCTAGTCGGCCCCACTGGCTGTCAAAATACTTAAACAATCTGATTGGATGCAGACATTGTTTAGGTATTTTGAGAGCCAGCAGGGCTGACAAGCAAGATACTGAAGCTTGGCCCAATGGGAGATTCCTTCATCCACACAGTTTAGCATAGATGGAGGAATCTGTTGCACCTTTTCCCTCTGACCATAAGCTGATAGAAAAGCTATAGGTGTATGGCCAGCTTTAGTGAAATTAATGACATCAGAGAGGTAGAGGAACTGACTGCATCCCTGTATGACAGATATGATAAGAATATAGGGACTTGATTTTCATGTATCAGATTAACTTCATCACAAATGTTTTCCGAACTTGTGGGCACATAATAGACAGGATAGTGGACTTGCTACTATTTGTCTACCTATTTTGGTCTATATGTGTGTTCCTTTCTTGTTCTTCTTAAATAAAGAATTTACAAAAAAAAGAAACCAGAGGAGAAACTAGAGAAGGAAGAGAAAATGGGGGAATGAGTAAGAAGAAAGAAGGAGGGGAAAATTAAAGGGGGAATGGGGGGCAGAGTGGTAGGGGAGAGACAGATGCATGAAAAAGAGAAAAGGACATTGGAATTTTCCACAAAATGCTTGCCAAAAAGGAGTCCCTCACAGAGATGAAATACATTCCATCCGAAGAGAGGTATGAGCGAATTGAATCCACAAGGTCCAGATCTTAAGAAAGGTCTTATTAGTAACTAAAAGTATACTTGTAAAGTAGGGATGCACCGATACCGGTATTTTGGCACCGAGTACGAGTACCGATAATTTTTTCTCGGTACTCGCCGATACCAATTACCGAGTAATGGAAGTCCCATTCAGGAAGCCAGGTGGCGTGTAATGACTCACCACCTGGCTTCCTGATTAGCCGGGAAGCGTGTAAAGACTCGCCACCCGGCTTCCCGATTTTTTTTTTTTTATCAGAAGTCAACTTTATTGTACATCTGCACGGTACAATGATACATAAAGGTCATGCCTCCAAACACAAGACAACATCCTCCATACAAATCTGGAGTATAGTATAAGTACATAAAACACGTTACACTGTAGAGTACACTTGAGAGGATCATGCGGTTGCAAACAAAGCAGACAATATATAGCCATGATGGCTGTATAGTGCAAAAGAAAAAACGTAACAAAGTGTTGCGATGAGCAAATCCGATGTAGTGCACGAACATGTAAAAAGGAGTTATGCTGGTCCTATGTGGCATCAGGTATTAGAGTAAGTACGATCAGGCAGTCACACTTGAGGTTAATAGTGTTCCCTATCGCATATATACAAGTATAGAAAAAAGGTTTCAAGTCTTTAGCGTCAATGGGGAGAAAAGGGGAAGAAGGGTGGGGGGTCAGGAATGGGAGAGGAGCAGGTAAAGGGGAAGAGGGGAAAGGAAAGAGAGGTGCAGCAGTGAATGTCCGAAAGAAAGTAAGGAAGGAGTATCGGAGCTGTGGGTCAGGCAATTAGTATCTGGATCTCTACCAGCATTCAGGGGGGCGTTGCAGTCATAGCCCGATGATACGCATCTGTGCCCCGAAAAGATGCCCAGGGTCTCCAGGTGGACCGGAAGAGCTCCTCCGTGTTCCGGAGCGTGGAGGTTAGGTCTTCCATCAGGTAAGTCTCGTCAACTTTAGTAAACCACAACCTGAGGGATGGACAGCAAGTTTGCTTCCATAATAGTGGAATGCATTGGCGGGCAGCGTTCAGGAGGTGCCTAGATAGTGATTTTTTGTATTTCCCCGTAGACAGGTCGCTGAGATGCAGCAGGCATGCCGCAGGGTTGTCTGTTAGGTCCACCATCACCAGGTCTTTCACGGTGGCTGTCACCCCCTGCCAGAAGGGGAACAGTACAGGGCAGGACCAAAATGTGTGTAATAACGTACCCGGGGCGTTTTGGCATCTCCAACACACGGGAGAAGTTTGGGGATACATGGCATGAAGGGCTGTTGGGACCCGGTACCACCGGGACACGACTTTATAGCCCAGCTCCTGGTTTTTGGATGCAATGGAAGAGTGGTGGGCAAGGTGTAATATACGGTCTTTCTGGTCCGGCGTGAAAGTGATGTTCAGATCTCTTTCCCACTTAGCCAAAAACGGTGGATAGGTCTCTGGAGGGGGGGAAATCAGCATGGAGTAAAGAGCAGATATCGCATGGCGAGTAGGCGTTTCCTCGTTGCAGACCTGTTCGAACGGAGTCAGGGGTCTGGAGAGCTGATGGGGGTTAGGTATAGAAAGCAGGAAATGTCTTAGTTGGAGAGCACCCCAGTGGTCTATGGAAGGTTCTGTCAGACCACTAAGCTCACCAGGTGATAGCCAGCGATCGGAAAGACGTAAGTCATTGATTCTGAATTTGTTGGCCTCGCTGAGCCTGCTGAAGCGGGAGTCAGTAACACCAGGCAAGAAATTTCCTGGTGACGGGTTCTCATCCCCCTGGGATCATTGTTCCTTGTGATGGGTTCTCCTCTCCCTGGGATCATTGTTCCTGGTGACGGGTTCTCATCTCCCC
>NW_017308397.1:2372-9567 GCF_000935625.1 Nanorana parkeri | reverse complement strand
GTTCTCCTCTCCCGGGATCATTGTTCCTGGTGACGGGTTCTCATCTCCCCGGGATCATTGTTCCTGGTGACGGGTTCTCCTCTCCCCGGGATCATTGTTCCTGGTGACGGGTTCCCATCTCCCCGGGATCATTGTTCCTGGCGTGATATGGAGCTCTTTGGCCACACGTCTACGGAGTGCAGGGCACCTTAACCCATCATGGGATGTAGATTTGGTCATGGGCACCGTGAAGGGAAGTCTGCAGTGCAGGAGAACCCAAGAACAGAGGACCTCTGAGCAGAGAAGGTGAGGAGACCACAGAAGGAGGTCATGAGGACTGAGTGTGACGTGGACAGAGCCAAGCTGCCTGGCTGGATGGGAGGCCCCCCAGGTGAGTCCCTGATAGGAGGTCTGGGAGGTCAGAGGACGCTGGGAAGCAGTTGTGTTTGTTCATCTGTTGTCGTATCTCCGTGACGCCGTCTCCTATGTTATCTACAGGAATAAAGTTAGCCGACTTCACGAGGTCACGTAGCACAATGACTCCTCTGAACCTGTCCCTCGCTCTCCTGGTCTTCTGCTCCGGGGTGTCTTGTGAGGTCCTCCAGCACTTCACCGATGTACCCAGCTGCCATTGAGCCTTCACCAGCGGAACCTGCAACCCAAACGAGACTTTCCTACGAGACCAGATCTTGTCCACATGCAGCCAGACGCACGTCCTCAGCGCGTCATCGTCCTTGAATTTTTTAAAAATCAGAAGTCAACTTTATTGTACATCTGCACGGTACAATGATACATGGAGGTCGTGCCTCCAACACAAGACAACATCCTCCATACGAATCTGGAGTATAGTATAAGTACATAAAACACGTTACATTGTCGAGTATACTTGGGAGGAATATTCGGTTGCAAACAAAGCAGACATTATATAGCCATGATGGCTGTACTGTATAGTGCAACAGAAAAAAAGTAACAAAGTGTTGCGATGAGCAAATCCGATGTAGTGCAAGAACATGTAAAAAGGAGTTATGCTGGTCCTATGTGGCATCAGGTATTAGAGTAAGTACGATCAGGCAGTCACACTTGAGGTTAATAGTGTTCCCTATCGCATATATACAGGTATATAAAATGTTTCAATTGTTTAGCGTCAATGGGGAGAAAAGGGGAAGAAGGGTGGGGGGTCAGGAATGGGAGAGGAGCAGGCGGAGCAGGTAAAGGGGAAGAGGGGAAAGGAAAGAGAGGTGCAGCAGGGAATGACCGAAAGAAAGTGAGGATGTAAGGAAGGAGTATCGGGGCTGTGGGTCAGGCAATTAGTATCTGGATCTCTACCAGCATTCAGGGGGGCGTTGCGGTCATAGCCCGATGATACGCATCTGTGCCCCGAAAAGATGCCCAGGGTCTCCAGGTGGACCGGAAGAGCTGAGCTCCTCCGTGTTCCGGAGCGTGGAGGTTAGGTCTTCCATCAGGTAAGTCTCGTCAACTTTAGTAAACCACAACCTGAGGGATGGACAGCAAGTTTGCTTCCATAATAGTGGAATGCATTGGCGGGCAGCGTTCAGGAGGTGCCTAGATAGTGATTTTTTGTATTTCCCCGTAGACAGGTCGCTGAGATGCAGCAGGCATGCCGCAGGGTTGTCTGTTAGATCCACCATCACCAGGTCTTTCACGGTGGCTGTCACCCCCTGCCAGAAGGGGAACAGTACAGGGCAGGACCAAAATATGTGTAATAACGTACCCGGGGCTTTTTGGCATCTCCAACACACGGGAGAAGTTTGGGGATACATGGCATGAAGGGCTGTTGGGACCCGGTACCACCGGGACACGACTTTATAGCCCAGCTCCTGGTTTTTGGATGCAATGGAAGAGTGGTGGGCAAGGTGTAATATACGGTCTTTCTGGTCCGGCGTGAAAGTGATGTTCAGATCTCTTTCCCACTTAGACAAAAACGGTGGATAGGTCTCTGGAGGGGGGGAAATCAGCATGGAGTAAAGAGCAGATATCGCATGGCGAGTAGGCGTTTCCTCTTTGCAGACCTGTTCGAACGGAGTCAGGGGTCTGGAGAGCTGATGGGGGTTAGGTATAGAAAGCAGGAAATGTCTTAGTTGGAGAACACCCCAGTGGTCTATGGGAGGTTCTGTCAGACCACTAAGCTCACCGGGTGATAGCCAGCGATCGGAAAGACGTAGGTCATTGATTCTGAATTTGTTGGCCTCACGGAGCCTGCTGAAGCGGGAGTCAGTAACACCAGGCAAGAAATCCGGGTCGCCTATCACTGGGGTCAAAGGTGATGGGAAGGGGGAGATATCCGTGGAGCGAAAGAGCGATCTAGCTATCTGAAGCGTGGGTGCGATGGTAGGGTGCGAACGTGTGGAGGGTGGCAAGGGGGCGGAGAGCCAAGGTAGTCCAGCCAATGCTGAGCTGGTGTCATCCTCCTCCATGCCCACCCATTGCTTGGTTTTCCTATGGCAGCACCAGTCCCAAATACGCGCCAGATGGGTCGCCCTATGGTATTTGGCCAAGTCCGGGAGCCCGATGCCTCCCCTGTTTTTGGGTAGGGTGGTGATGGAGTGGCGGATTCTAGGGGGGGCATAAGACCATAGGAAGGCCGTAAGCATTTGTCGCAGGCGGCGAAAGAACAGTGGTGGAATGCGGATTGGGAGGGCCTGGAACAAGTAGAGGATTCTTGGTAGAGTTGTCATCTTAATGGCATTACAGCGGCCGAACCACGAAAGTGACATCGAGTGCCAGAACAAGAGGTCCTGTTTGGTTTTCTGGAGCAGGGGTGCAAAATTGAGCTCATACAGTCGGGTGGGGTCTGCCGCTATAGAAGTGCCCAGGTACGTCAGGGCATCCGAGGACCAGGCAAATGGGAAGGAGGATCGCAAGCGGGCCATCTCAGCGTAAGGGAGGGATATATTGAGGGCAGCTGATTTGGAGACATTTATTTTGAAGTTTGAGAGGGAAGCGTAACGGTCCATTTCCCGCATGAGGATTGGAAGGGAGGAGGACGGCTCAGAAATGAAAAAGATCAGATCATCCGCAAAGGCGGCAACCTTATGCTCCCCAGAATGTTTTGTCAGGCCTCGAAGGTCAGGGTGGGAACGTACGTGGCAGAGGAATGGTTCCAAGGTTAGAATGAATATGAGTGGGGAGAGGGGGCATCCCTGCCTGGTGCCATTGGAGATGGAAAAGAAATCAGAGCGGGCCTCATTCACACGGACGGCAGCCGACGGGGACGAGTATAATGCAGAGATCCAGCGCATCATGCCAGGGCCCAAGCCTATGTGGCGAAGGGTGGCCTGAATGAGGCGCCACTCCACCCTGTCAAATGCCTTCTCCGCATCGGTGGATAACAGCATTAAGGGTGACTGGGCGGAGCGGGCACAGTGTATTACATTAAGCACTCTGGTAGTGTTGTCCCTCGGCTCCCGCCCCGGGACGAAACCCGCCTGGTCCAGGTGTACCAGGCCAGGGATGTATGGGAGTAGTCTGTTGGCCAAGATCTTGGCAAAGATCTTCAGATCCAGGTTGAGGAGAGCTATGGGGCGATAACTACTGCATTGAGACGGGTCCTTACCGGGTTTGGGTATGACCGCTATGTGGGCACGAAGTGAATCTTTGGGGAGAGAGGAGCCCGTCAGGATAGAGTTGTATGCGGCTAGAAAGTGAGAGGAGAGCGAGTGGGAGAAGGTTTTGAAGTAAGGCAATGTGTAGCCGTCGGGGCCAGGGGCTTTACCCGATTTGGCCTGCTTGAGAGCTAGGTCATATTCCTCCTGGGAAATCGGTGTGTCTAGACTATCCCTTATCTCTGGTGGCAGGGTGGGCATACCAGCGTCGCTGAGGTAGTGCAGCAGGTTTGTACTGTCTGATGCGGTAGGGGAAGTGCCCGGCCTTGCACTAAGGTTGTACAAAGAACTGTAAAAGTTCTGAAATTCCCTGGCCATGTCAGCCGACGATGTCAGTTTCGTGCCTGCACTGGAAATTATGTGAGGTATGTACGTTGTCTGGCGGGAACCCCGTAGGGCCGAGGCCAGACACCTGCCCGGCTTGTTCGATAGCTCGTATAAGGTGCGGCGGCCTTTCAGAAGGCCCTGCCGTACCTTAGAGAGGAGGAGGTCGTTGAGTTCTGCCCTAATCGAGACCAGTTCCTTAAAGTGGGCAGCCGCCAGGGATTTTTTGTGTGCTGCTTCTAAGGCATGGAGTCTGGCAAACAGCTGAGCCAACTTCACTGCCCCCTCACGTTTCCTGCGGGCACCATGCTTGATCAGGACTCCTCTGACCACGCATTTGTGTGCCTCCCACACCACTGAGGGTTCAAGAGTCGTGGAGGTGTTTTCTAAGAAGTAGGAGATTATCGTGGAGTCTAACTCAGAGCGGATTACTGGGTCTTGGAGTAGTGACTCGTTCAAACGCCACGAGGGGCTTTTGGGGACATAAGGGAGAAGTTCCAGCTCTATGTGAACTGGGGCATGATCTGATAGTAGGATATCGCCTATCAGCGCTTCGGTGACCAAAGGGAGGTCCTTGTGGCGAAGGAAGAAGTAGTCCAGACGCGAGTAAGTGTTGTGCGCAGGGGAGTAGAACGTGAAGTCTCTAACTTGTGGGTGCATAATGCGCCAAACATCTGTCAGTTGGAGGAGGTGCAGCTCGGACTTGAGTTTCTTGAGGCGAGAATAGGGGAGGTGGGATGCCGTTCTGGACACATCCAAAAGGGGATCAAGTGCAAAGTTAGTCACCCCCCACTATTAGCAAGCCCTCTTCGAACTCAAGGAGAAGCGGCACTATACGTTGCAGGAAAGAGACCTGATCTGAGTTGGGGAGGTACAGATTTACCAAGGTGACCAGTTTGTCACCAATCAGGCCCTTAACAAATAAGAACCTACCCTCCGGATCAATCTTAAGGTCCCTGAACGTCCATGCCAGCGATTTGGACAGTAGAATGCTCACCCCTTTGGACCTGGCGATGGGGGACGGGCAGTGATATGAGGTCGGGAAGGTCTTATTCCTAAAGCGGGGTATTTTGTCTGCTTTAAAGTGGGTCTCCTGAAGAAAGGCCACTTGCGTGCCCGCTTTCTGCAGATCCCCCAGGAGCCTGGACCTCTTCTCGGGGACATTCAAGCCTTTGACATTGAAGGTAGTAAGCCTGATTGAGCTCATAGCAGCCATAATGGAAAGGGCCTGATCCACAGCAGAGATGTAAGATGGAGGAAAGGAGAGACTGGGCAGGGGAGGGGAGGGGCGGGGAAGAGAGAGAGGAGCAAGTCCAAGGGGGAAGAAGGGATGGGTAAGGTAAAGTGAGACGTTAAGTGGTGCAGAGTAGGAAGGGTAAGGTCAGGCGGGTAGTACCTAGACCCAGGTAGGGAAGACTACTACAGGTGTTAGCCTAGGCAAATGCGGATGTATACCCTCCGACCCAGAGATGGGAGGGTACTACCTATTGGGGGTATGTGATTGGGATTGAGCAAGTGAGGGAATGCTTGGGAAGGTGCAGTTACCAATAAAGGACACGGTAAATAACTTTAAAACAGAGCATACGTATCAACATAACAGCGTAAAATCTAGAAACTGAGAAATAGGAGTTACAGGACCAAGGAGCATCCACATGCACGGGAAGGGAACCCCCTGCGTCCGGAGTGTCACCGTACCCCATGGACCCGCAGCTCTGGACCCCCTATGGGGAATGAGGATCAAGGCACTCCCAAGGGTGTGAGGTGGATGGGAAAAGTGCTCCGCCACTGTCCCACGAAGGGAGGGGGAGGAGGACAATCCAGTCCCGGCTTATGAGGGAGTGATTGATGAAACACCCCTAGGAAGAGCCCCCCAGCCTAATCGGGCTGTAGATGGGCAACTGTAGGGAACTGTAGGGACCCGCATAGCGGACTCCCCCAGTCAGGATCGGGAGGGGGCAAACGAAGGTCCATCCCCCCTCCTGGCCGCAGGCAGCTAAGGCAGAGGCATGGCAGTCACAGCAGTGAGGGTATAAGTCTTATAACAAGAGACTTAAAATAGAGATAAACATAAACCTAGACAGCCCCCCCCGAAAACATATCACTATGTAAACAAGGGGCACCTAGGGTAAGGGGGGGCTAGTCCCCACCATCCCCCCTCCCTCCATGCACATACTGTGCCCTGTAGAAATAAAAAGGTTAATCACAGAAAGCAGTGGTAAGATGGCAGGGGCCCATCGATGGGGGAGTGTGGGGGTGATGCGGGGCCAGTCCTCAGGAACAGTGAAGGATACTGCGGGAGATTCAAGGCTCTCGGCCCGCTGGGGGCTGTACAGATGTGTCCCTCCGGGTTGTTCGGTGCTGACTTCTGGCCCGGCGGGGCGTACGCGGGGGAGGGGGGGCCGGCCCCAAAGGCTCATCAGGGAACTCCAGCCAGTTGGGGACATCTACCGAGTCCACATCCAGGAAGCGAAACAAGGCTGGGAGCTGGTCAGGTGAGTGCAGTTGAAAGGAAGCGTCATCTCGCCTTACGATCAGATGGAAAGGGTGACCCCATCGATAAGTAGCAGAAGCAGAACGGATTTGATCCAGCAAGGGGCGGACTAGGCGTCGCATGCGGAGAGTATGGCGGGAGAGGTCCGGCATGATGCAGATGGTAGCACCATCAAAGTCAGATGGGCCATGCCTCCATGCCTGCCTGATGATCTCCTCTTTCACAGCGAAAAAATGCACCCTGCACAGGACATCCCTGGGTGCTGATGGCGTGGGGGGACGAGCACTCCTAACTCTGTGGACCCGGTCAAGCTCCAAGGCTGCATCATGAGGCTTACCCAGGAGGGTGTTGAGGATGGCGGCCACAGTGTCTCGGAGATGAATGCCGGTCGTGGCCTCCGGTATACCTCGCAGTCGTAGGTTGTTTCGGCGGTTCCGATTTTCCGAGTCATCCTGTCGGAGGTGCATAGACAGCAGGCGGGAATTCGTTAACCGTGCGTCCGCCTCCAGGGCCTCCATCCTGGCCGACAGCGAAGTGGTGGCAGTTTCCACCGAAGTGACCCGGTCGTCCACCTCTGTGATGCGGTGAGTAAGGTCATGCAATTCCTTTTTCAGGGCCGCCACAATGGATGACGCCATATTGTCCAGGTCCCGCTTTGTTGGGAGATGCGGCAATAGGCCCTGCAAGCCTCTGTCATCTTGAACATCTAGGCCCAGCACGTGTGGTGTCAGTGAGGGGCCGGGGGAGGGGTCCGAGCGCAGGCCGAGCGGCGTCCGGC